>NC_090237.1:32206345-32506345 GCF_024489055.1 Chanodichthys erythropterus
AGAGAAATACCAAGCGAGTGTCTCATAGCCAGCAAAAGCTATGAAAAGAGCAAGTAAGATGCAGCCTGCAGAAATGGCATGCATGGTTGTTGTTCTCACAGGAATTACCTACTGTAGCCAAAGCACAATAAATTCAGTTTGTCATTTCCAAAGCCCATATTTACAAAATATAGATTCTAGGAATCAATACTCTGGTCTCATGAGACCAAATCAATCATTTTGGATCTAACAGCATCCAAAATGTTCTGGTGTTGCTAGAGGAGGAGTACAGTGAGAAGTGCCTGGTTCCCACAGTAAAGTTCAGTGGTAGTAAAGCTCTTATATAGGGATGTATGAGTGCTGACGGTGTGAGGGAGTTGTGCTTTATCAATGCTGTCATGAATTCCCACACCACTGTGTAATTTAATACACAAACTTGAAACAGAAGATGTTACCCTTTCCTCATTCCCTGCATTGTTGGGCATTTTTTCAACATGACAAGTCAAGTCACCTTTATTTATATAGCGCTTTTTACAATGCAGATTGTGTCAAAGCAGCTTTACATTGATAACTGGTACATAATTTGGCTGCACAGCAGCTCTTAAATAATAGTGTCAATGCAGGCAGATCAGAAATCCTGTTGAATAAATGTCAAGAATAGTATTGAATATCAAATGTCAAGTGTCCCCAACTAAGCATCCAAAGGCGACAGCGGCAAGGAACCCAAACTCCATCAGGTGGCAAACAAGTGGCAAATAGGTGTTAAAATGGAGAAAAAAAAACCTTGGGAGAAACCAGGCTTAGTCGGATGGCCAGTTCTCCTCTGGCAAACAGTGCTTTGTTACAATCAGGTTGCTATCATAAGTCTGATTGGATCGCAACAATCAAAGTATTTATTTCAGTTCCATCCAGTTGAGGATCGTATTCATCACGCCGGTATGGATGGTTGTTGAGGAGCTGCACCACTGGTTGTCGTGTTGATGAGGCCTTCACAGTGGATAATCTAGTTGACTAAATCTCTGCTGATACTTCAGGACTGCGTTGTGGTTGTGTCATGGCACCAGTCCTTGGTCTCAGCTGGATACGGCCCAGATCCGGTTGACTACGGTAAACCTCGGGATAAACAGAAAGACTAATATTAGCGTAGATGCCATTCTTTTTCTGATGTAACGAGTACATCTGGTGTTATAGGAAGTGTTCCCGGTTCCGGCTGACCTAATTTATGCAGCCTAATAATCCTTTAATGGATTTGAAAATATAAATTGATAATGGTTTATGTGTATGCCAGGTTAAAGAGATGTTTTTAGTCTAGATTTAAACTGACAGAGTGTGTCTGCTTCCCGAACAATGTTAGGAAGATTGTTCCAGAGTTTAGGTGCCAAATAGGAGAAGGATCTACCGCCTGCAGTTGATTTTGATATTCTAGGTATTATCAGCTGGCCTGAATTCTGAGATCGCAATAAACGTGAAGGACTATAATGTATTAAGAGCTCGCTTAGGTACTGGGGAGCTAAACCATTTAGTGCTTTATTAGTAAGTAGCAAGATTTTAAAATCTATACGATGTTTAACAGGAAGCCAATGCAGTGATGACAGAACTGGGCAAATATGGTCATACTTCCTAGTTCTAGTAAGAACTCTAGCTGCTGCTTTTTGTACGAGCTGTAGTTTATTTATCAAGCGGGAGGAACAACCACCCATTAAAGCGTTACAGTAATCTAACCTTGAGGTCATGAACGCATGAAATAACTGTTCTGCATTCTTCATTAAGAGCATATGTCGTAGTTTAGATATATTTTTAAGATGGAAAAAGCGGTTTTACAGATGCTAGTAACATGGCCTTCAAACGAAAGATTGGTATCAAAGAGCACACCCAGGTTCCTAACTGACGACGAAGAATTAACAGAGCAGCCATCAAGTGTTAGACAATATTCTAGGTTATTACGTGAAGAAGTTTTCGGTCCAAAAATTTGAATCGCTGTTTTTCCTGAATTTAGTAGTAGGAAATTACTGTTTTTTTATATCAGCTATACATTCTGTTAATTTAGCGAATTGGTGATTTTCGTCAGGGCGCAAAGAATGAGGACGAGGATATGCATTCTCCCAAGCTGAAAAACCTTTTGTATTGCACTTAATCTTAACACTCTTGAGCGCCTGTAGAGACGAGTTGAGCAACATTCCCCATTAAAGATCAGGGCATTTAAGGAGCTCATCATCCAGGAGTTAAACAGGAGAGAGGCGACAATTTGTCATGAACTTGTACACTCCGTGCCAAGAAGGGTCAGAGCAGTATATTAAAAATTATGGAGGGCATACTAAGTGCTAGAATATTATTCATTTGTTGAATTAAATCAAGGGTGTACTCATTTCTGCAATCCTTAATTTAAACAAAATTGGATAATTTACTTATTTTACGGCTATTAATGGCATATATTTCTCAGTTTTTATTATGTATATGTTTAATGGATTTTAGTTTTGCCATCTTTCCACGAATTGTATTAATGATCATAAAGAAAATACATCTTTTGTATTTGTTCAGAGGGGGTGTACTCATTTATGCTGTGCACTGTATATATCATTTAAAATGTGTGTGTGTATATATATATATATACATTTGTATACAATTTCTATTTATTTTGAGATATAGTTTTTTTTTTACATGTAAACAATAAATATATATATATAGATATATATATATATATATATATATATATATATAATATACATTTGTATACAATTTCTATTTATTTTGATATTATAGTTTTTTTTACATGTAAACAATAAATATATATATATACGATATTTTCAAACATGTTTTTGTGTAATTTTACTGATTAATAAAAAAAAATTTAAATTATACAAAAATAAAAATATATAATTTTATATATAAGCTAGTACTTGAACATATATCAATGGAATCAATATATATAATATACATTTGTATACAATTTCTATTTATTTTGAGATATAGTTTTTTTTTTACATGTAAACAATAAATATATATATATATATATATATATATATATAAGATATTTTCAAACATGTTTTTGTGTAATTTTACTGATTAATAAAAAAAAAATTTAAATTATACAAAAATAAAAATATATATTTTTATATATAAGCTAGTACTTGAACATATATCAATGGAATTTATACACAGTTGTTCACTGTAGTAATCAGTTTTGGTCCAGAGTTAGTGCAGAGTTTTAATTCACAGATTTACATGTATTTATATATATATATATATAAGGCTTGTGTGTAAGTCTATGGGTTATTTTGCCCATTTACCTGCAAACAGCACTAAACATATGTGTTGTTTACTATGTGAATTCTTATGCAAGATTATTATTTATTAATTTTAGAGCTCTGTTGCGGTCATGCAGCAATGAATCATATCAAGTGAGACCAAAAGAAATTGGTCCAAGTTCATATTTAGACGTGCTTGCTGGTCGTTATAGAAACCGTTGATCAGATGGTACAGCGAGCATGTGAGTCAGTGATGTGACTGCTCAAATCTCATCTGCTGTCACGATATGAGAAGAGAACGCTGCTGATTGCATAATTGCCATCACGACTCATATAATTACTTGCCATTTTAACAGATGCTTTTTTTGTGTAAATCAAATTACAGTAAACCGACTGCAAGCACAAGGAGCATCTAGGGTCTGGAAACCATTACTGAGAATGCAAAACCAATAGTTGCTCAAAAGACTAGTGCTGATTTTGTTGGAAGACTGCCTTTTCTGCACTGATATTGTGTTAAGATCTGCATAATGAATTTAAAATAGGTTACATAGTGTATTGCACTTTTATTGGCTGCTGAAATTAAAATAAAATGAATCCTGAAATTTCATTTTGGATCTGTTTAACTTACTGATCTGTACAGCAAAACGGGCAAATCAACCGTTAATTCCAACCTCTCACTTTCTTCTAGTGTGAAGAACATTTTAATAATCAGAATAACCATTTTAACAGATAGCTCTGGTTTTGGACAAAATACAAAATATATATACACTACCGCTCAAAAGTTTGGGATCGGTACGTTTTTTTAAAGTTTTTGAAAGAAGTCCCTTCTGCTCACCAAGGCTGCATTTATTTAATTAAAGTAAAATACATATATTTATTACAGTAAAAACCGTAATATTGTGAAATATTATTACAATTTAAAACAACTTTTTTCTATTTTAATATATTTTACAAAGTAATTTATTCCTGTGATGGCAAAGCTGAATTATCAGCATCATTACTCCAGTCTTCAGTGTCACATGATCCTTCAGAAATCATTCTAATATGCTGATCTGCTGCTGAAAACAGTTGATGAATAGAAAGTTCAAAAGAACAGCATTTATCTGAAATACAAAGCTTTTGTAACATTATACACTACCGTTCAGAAGTTTGGGGTCAGTAAGATTTTATTTTATTTTATTGTTTTTTTTTTGTTTTGTTTTTTTGTTTTTTTTTAAAGAAATTAATACTTATTCAGCAAGGATGCATTAAATTGATCAAAAGTGACAGTAATGTTACAAAAAAATACATTTCAAATAAATGCCGTTCTTTTGAACTTTCTATTCATCAAAGAATCCTGAAAAAAATGGTACACAATAAATGTTTCTTGAGCAGCAAATCATCATATTAGAATGATTTCTGAAGGATCATGTGACACTGAAGACTGGAGTAATGATGCTGAAAATTCAGCTTTGCCAACACAAGAATAAATTACATTAAAAAATACAAATAGAAAACAGTTATTTTAAATTGTAATAATATTTCATAATATTACTGTTCTTAATGTATATTTAATTAGAGAACCCGATCCCAAACTTTTAAACAATATATATATACATATATATATATATATATATATATATATATATATATATATGTATACATATATATATATATATATATATATATATATATATATATATATATATAATATTTAGGTCACAACTTTAACACTTTTAATCCATTCAAGACCAGAACTATCTGTTATACAAGTAATTCTTTAGTTGTTTTTTTTTGTTTGTTTTGTAATTTTTTTTTTTTAATTTTGATTTGCTAAGTGACTAAACCTCAATAGAGTATGAGCAGAATGCATAAAAATGTACAAATGAGATTGTACAAACTTATATGAATTCACCACCAATTCGTCAAAACGTGAAATAGTTGCGAAATGCCATTCCTCATTTTATATAATAGAAATGATTACTCAGACTTTTGATTATTAAGAATTCAGATCCTATGACACGGTGTGATGACATTAAAAGCTGGGGAATCACAACCGCCATTTCACAACTCATGAAACTACTCGAATGAGTGGCAAAACACGTATAGTTGGCTAGAATAACTGTACTAAACATTACTAACAGTTCATTTAACCTCAATAAAGTGGAATTTTTAGAATTATTGATTGGACTGTGAAAAGTACGTGTTCAGTACAAACATGCAATCAAAATAGAATAACCATAATACCAATCAGAATGTGTTGTTCGCCAATATAACTTTGGCTGAAACCAAGCAATGAAGTCAATGACAGGAGCAGCCAGCACTCTATTTACTGTCACCCAGCAAGCCCTCCAGCTGTTTGCTTAACCTGATCACATGCAGATCTGCCCATGTCAGGATCATTTCTCACATACATCCCCAGAGATACGAGGTATCCTGCTCAGACTTGCCGTTCTGAATCTAATCCAAATCCCACTGGTATCAAACAAGCCTGTTGTCATATAGTAGCATATAAATTTATCACAGAAGTCAAGTCAATTACCAGAGCCATGAGGCTGAATCAGACCTGTTTATATGGATTACTGTAACATAAAATGGATGAGGTGTATGGAGTGATGGAGGTTTCCACACTACAGTTTTAGGTGGAGATGTTTAACATGGATTAAAATGAGTAACATCTTTATTTTGATTGCAAAACAATAAATTGATAAATGATGTGTGTGTATATACAGTGTGTGTGTGTGTATATATATATATATATATATAATAACTATAACTGTGTGTCGTGGCGTGTCGAATCAGCTGTTCAGAGCACCAAAGTCACATGATTTCTGCAGTTTGGCTGTTTGACACGATCTGAATCATTATTCGATACGTTGATTCATAATGCTCCGAAGCAATAAGTCGTTATTTTGTTTTTTTTTTGTCGCACCAAAAATATTCTTTTATAATACTAATATTGAACCACTGTACTCACATGAACTGATTTAAATATGTTTTTAGTACATTAATGGATCTTGGGAGAGGAAATGTCATTGCTGGCTATGGAGGCCTCACTGAGCCATCGGATTTCAACTAAAATATCTTAATTTGTGTTCCGAAGATTAACAAAGGTTTTACGGGTGTGGAACGGCATGAGGGTGAGTAATAAATGAAAGAATTTTCATTTTTTGGTGAACTAACCCTTTAAACAAAGTCTGTATATAAAACGATTTTTTTTTTTTTAAATCAAAAGGGGGGTTATGTAGGGTTGTGTTTAGGAGTAGGGTTAGGGGACAGACGGACAAAATGTAGACGTCCGTCCATCCGTCTACATTTTGTAGATCGTTCGATCAATCTGTGTCGCCCCACACAGCCCAGCTAATCAGGATGAGGTGTAAGAAAAAGCCCTGACCTGTCTATTCTCTGCTCCAGACCTGAGGCCCTACTTAAAAGTCTCCTAGTATGAGCCTAATGAGGGGTTTGTATTTCAGCTCAAGGGCTCAAAGCTCTGGAGACCTGATCACAACTCTCTTACTGTGGCCTGGATTCAACAAGCCAAAGGCAGGCCGTATTAATTAAAGCAGACAGATTCTCCTGGGATCCAGGAGCGTGAGAGAGAGACAGTATGTGTGTGGAAAGGAAAATGCAGACACCTGTTGTCAGAGGCTGTCAGATCTTAAAATATAGTCCACTCAGTGCATTATGAGTTACGCAATTCATTACAGGACATTCTGTGCAATCGTATTTCTTGTTATGTTACAGTAATTTTAAGTCAGGTTATGTAAGAATTTAGTACTTTTGTAATGGTGGATGTAATATTGTTGATTCGCTCAGCTTGTATGCTAATGAAACTCAGGACTATTGATGGGGGCACAACTGATCCCCCAGGCCCTGTGATGGAGTACACAAGGAGCACAAAAGCTACTTAAACTGCAGCTAAGCTCATAATAATTTAAAGCAGTTAATCTGCAGTCAAGCTACTGTACATGAAAAAAAGTAGTTAGCTAAAAGCTACTAACAAAAACTAACTGCATTGATGCTAAAATACTAATTAATTTATTTAAAACAGAAGACATAAAAAGCCACAGAGGGAATAAGTGAATACTTATTTATTTGTTTGTTTGTTTGTTTGTGTGTGTGCTTAAAACAGAAGACATAAAGTCACACAGGGATTAAGTATGTACAAACCCGATTCCAAAAAAGTTGGGACACTGTACAAATTGTGAAAATAAACAGAATGCAATAATGTGGGAGTTTCAAATTTCAATATTTTATTCAGAATACAACATAGATGACATATCAAATGTTTAAACTGAGAAAATGTATCATTTTAAGGGGAAAATATGTTGATTTTAAATATCATGGTGTAACGTCTGGACCAATCAGCCACACAATTATTCATTGTATTTAATGAATTACCCATAAACTCACTCTCCCTATCAAAATTCTCTAAACTCATCCCCCTAAAACTGTAACCAGCATCCCAATGTTGCTAGCACACAGGCCAACCTAGGTGTCCTGTTACAGTTATATGGTACTTTTATGATCCAGAAGAATTCTGGAGAGACTAGTGACTCATTCTTCCTGAGAAGGACAAATAAACTCTCTTAATCCTATGTATTCTCTATATAACCACTTGGGAAATGTATAAACATGTATCCAAGTTTCCCATCTCATGACTTTCCTTTTATAGGCTTTATTCTATGTATTAATTCTCTCTTTTGAACTATTTTGGTATTAATGTTCCATAGTTGCAAATGTATAGTTAACTGAGATCACATTGGCAGCATGCTTGGTATCTACGGACTCCAACTTTCATTTCCTATTTGGTAATTTATGTCACATGTTACTAACTCTGTGACACATTAGTATTATAAGAATCTAGAAGGTTATTCTCTCATTCATCCAATCCAGTGTCTTATGCTAATATCTTGCTACAGAACAAAGACTCGTAAAACTTCCCTCTGAAAGGGGAACTCCTTATTGGCTCAGACACCTCAAGAGGGTGTGACATCTTCACCCCTTATATTCACTGATCACAAGGAACCCCCTCTCTTCCTGCTCTTCCTCCTCTTCTTCTCTTTTACTGATGAATGCTGACGTCAAGATGATGCTTTAAGAAGCTAGAAGCTTCTAAGGAACCCCAAGCTTGTGCCAGGCCTCGGCCTAGACCTTCCATTCACCAAAGATCCTCTGAATCCAGCCGGTTCTCTTTCGTCAAGAAAATATCAGCAAAGATTCAACGGGAGCCTCCACAAATTGCATCAGGACAGTTTTAATTCAACTTGGAGAGACATGCAAGTATCAAACTTAGTCTCATTATCGGATACATTGAGTATCCTTACCCCTTTAAAGAAGGGCCTGTTAAAACTAAACTGATGGTTTGCTCAAGGCTGTTGATCTGCTGAATGTCCAACAATGCTGTAACTTCTTGCTTCCTGTACTCTGCTTTCTCTCTCTCTCTTGGTAAACTGTATGCATGTATGTGTGTGAATGTTAGAGTAGTTTAAGTGTTTAGTCTAGTTAATAAAGTCTTGTTCATGTCACACGTAAGGTTGTCCGTGTTTTGCGCTCATGTACGGGAGTCCCTATTCATGTCGGTCCTGACTACAGACTTTTAGTAGAATAAGATTGTTATTTCCCATAACCTGGAAATGAACATTTCTTAGTTAATAAACAATTAACACTGTGTGTTCATTGAACAACAGGTTAATTGATTGTAATATTAATTTTATTACATTAAGTTAATTTTATTGACTGATTAAAATATTAATAATTAATTATAACTAGTTATGATTAATTATTCATATTTATTTTGAGCTAATTTGCTACAAATGGTGGAGAATGCGGGCATGAATAAACAAAGGTTATGAGCTTAAACCACTGTCAATTTAAAAGTGTGCATTTGATAATTCCAGTCAGAATATGTCAGACGATGCGCATTTTGGTCACTAATTGCTGGCTTGTTAGATGCTGATAAAGTGATGGCTTGAATTGACATCTCTACTGTAACTGAAAGAGTCTACTCTTGACACATTTTAGCATATGTTCAAATGGTATCAGTGTAAAGTTAATCTGATTTTAGCGAAGAAATCCTAATCTCAGTATTAGAGCGTAAGCCTGTGTTGACGAAGGAATCTCAGCTCAGCGGCATGTAAACTGTACCAGAATTGATTATTCTGCTTTGGTTGGAGAAATACCAATTGCAGTATTGCTTAACCTGTTTCTGATGAATGAATCTCAGTACAGTGTTATATAAATGTAGATTTGGGTAATGCTCCACTGTTATAGTTAAGATTGATGTCATTCATCTAAACTTTGCCTGCACCTACAAGCATAGCTACCTTTTGACCAAAACTGTGTTTCACTCGCTGAAAGGAACATCAGTATTCATGCACAAGACGGACTTAACTATATATGCTTAAACAAGCTTTGACTTACAGCAAACTGTGTAATTACCCTTTAAACAAGTACAAGACGTTGTTTAAAGTAGAGAGAAGAGTTTACATGAGTAAAATTTGCAAATGCCAAAACATATTTGCATTTTACTGAATGTAATATCAAGTTTTTGAAAATCTGAAAGTATAAGCGTCACATTTTAACTCTATACGTAACTTGTTTGAAATGAGCAGACAGTCTCAATAAACTGTTTGAATTGCCCAAATGTGCATTGGTTCCCATGACAACGACTTGTCACAGGAAGTGCTAACTCATCACCCTGTGATGCCATATTGTAAACAAACCAGGCTAGGTGGCTAAGCTAACCTCACCCTAGCAGCCCTGCACCTCAGGCTAAGCTAACTAATAGCTTCTACAGTTAGTGGTTAGCATCATTTACGTGAAGCCTTTAACTATAGCTTGTGTGTATGCAGTGTGAACTGATCTAAACCAATTTCCCTTAACCACATTCCTGGTTTTCTGATTTCTTTCTTTCCTTACCTTTAATTCTTCTCAGCTAATTTCACCTGCACTTAGGTGCATTTCTCCCTGAACACTGTTCAGCTAAATCTGCAGTTACTAGGGTGATTAAATCTAAATTTAATTACATGTAAACTGTTTAACTAAAGAAGAATTCTAGGATTTATTGAGATATTTCAATAACACGTTGACTAAACTTCTGGGAGGGACACACACATGGTGTGGTCCTGAACACGCTGCAGCTGTGACCAACTATAGAGTGATTTCCAAAGCTAATCTAATTGTTAATCACTAGTGCTATTGACTATTCCCAATACCAGGTCATTCTGCTGTTTTAATCACTTCTTTAAATATTTTATTGATTTTAATTATAATAGCAGTCAGCTATTTGTTTTTACTAGTATTTCTTTCATCTATGTGATTTATTTACATTTTCCTGTTTAGTCTTGTGTGGTTTAATTTCCCAATATAACCACAAGCAACTAGACATACTCTCCTTCTTGATTTTGTTTATTTACAACAGTTGCTTCAATTTTATGAGCCAGTTACAAAGGAATCCGAATGATTGCTATGGCATAATTTTGAGCACCACTAATAAGCACAATCTAATAGGAAACTCTCCTCTTCCTCTCTCTTTCTCTTTTCCATTTGTTCGGAGGTCAAGCCTGTTGTGAGCCATCAGTAAGAAATACTAAGAAATAATCTGACCACAAGAACCATCTTAAGTCATTTATTAAAGCTAGCTGTATTTTATACACCTGGCTGCTCACTGTGCCTTTAGCCCTAAATTCTGTTTGATCTTGCAGTAGTCTCTTGCCCTTACTCTCACCACAAGCGTGCCTAAATGTTGCAGATGCTCAGCCTAACTGCCCAGATGGCAGACCAAAAGGACTGGCTATGTGTCGTGAGGAACACCCTCCTAACCAGTGCTGCTGAGCAATTACGGCACCAGAGCCAAAAGCAACTGGACAAAGGTGGAAGAGAAGTAAAGGCAGATGACTCAAACCAGAGGTGTGATCACAATGATCTGACTGAAGTCAACTTTTTCTTGGCCCACATCCTCGCTGTTTTGAAACAGGAGGTGGACAACCTCAAACTCCAGATCACAGAGACTCACAAGGAGCTGATGCATGCTAAAAGCCACATAGACCAGCTAGAGATGGAGGCTCGGGACAGACACAAGGACCTGACAGAATAGAGACACAGAAGAAAAGAGAACTGAGACTCTCTTACCTGCAGCAAACAGAACCACTGCAGGAGAAACGTCTCACTTCACCGCATGGAGTCAGCAGAAGAACCTCCCCCAGCCAAGCACAGAGGTACAGAGGGGGAGGCCAAAGCCTTCTGCTTGACACCTTATCAGCCATTTTCCTGAAATCCTCTGCAGCTGCAGAGAGGAGAAGGATTAATTCAGACAGACCCAGGTACCAGACCTACCACAGGGAGAAGCCAGGGATGGGAGCATCCTCTCCCTGCAGACACAGCAGGATCTCCAACAGCAGGCAGCCCAAGGACGACTGGACACGCCTGCATCGGACCTGCAGGAGCTTCTAACGCTAGTAGGATAGCTCCTTGAACAGTTCTTACCTGAGGAGTACTCAGCAGTACAAGCTTCTGACCACTCACACAACACCAGCTCAGAGACCTGAGCTTGTCTACTGTCTACATCAACCGCAATGGAACGACCACCACTCCAGGAGACACATACAACCAGAGCCCATCACAGCCTTCCAGCCTTGTGTGCTAGTGGTGTGTCTGATCTTTCTACACCTTCAACGTCGCTCGCTGGTGTCCATAGAAAGAACAACAACGACCGAAAGGGGGGATGTAACGTCTGGACCAATCAGCCACACAATTATTCATTGTATTTAATGAATTACCCATAAACTCCACTCTCCCTATCAAAGTTCTCTAAACTCATCCCCCTAAAACTGTAACCAGCATCCCAATGTTGCTAGCACACAGGCCAACCTAGGTGTCCTGTTACAGTTATATGGTACTTTTATGATCCAGAAGAATTCTGGAGAGACTAGTGACTCATTCTTCCTGAGAAGGACAAATAAACTCTCTTAATCCTATGTATTCTCTATATAACCACTTGGGAAATGTATAAACATGTATCCAAGTTTCCCATCTCATGACTTTCCTTTTATAGGCTTTATTCTATGTATTAATTCTCTCTTTTGAACTATTTTGGTATTAATGTTCCATAGTTGCAAATGTATAGTTAACTGAGATCACATTGGCAGCATGCTTGGTATCTCTACGGACTCCAACTTTCATTTCCTATTTGGTAATTTATGTCACATGTTACTAACTCTGTGACACATTAGTATTATAAGAATCTAGAAGGTTATTCTCTCATTCATCCAATCCAGTGTCTTATGCTAATATCTTGCTACAGAACAAAGACTCGTAAAACTTCCCTCTGAAAGGGAACTCCTTATTGGCTCAGACACCTCAAGAGGGTGTGACATCTTCACCCCTTATATTCACTGATCACAAGGAACCCCCTCTCTTCCTGCTCTTCCTCCTCTTCTTCTCTTTTACTGATGAATGCTGACGTCAAGATGATGCTTTAAGAAGCTAGAAGCTTCTAAGGAACCCCAAGCTTGTGCCAGGCCTCGGCCTAGACCTTCCATTCACCAAAGATCCTCTGAATCCAGCCGGTTCTCTTTCGTCAAGAAAATATCAGCAAAGATTCAACGGGAGCCTCCACAAATTGCATCAGGACAGTTTTAATTCAACTTGGAGAGACATGCAAGTATCAAACTTAGTCTCATTATCGGATACATTGAGTATCCTTACCCCTTTTAAAGAAGGGCCTGTTAAAACTAAACTGATGGTTTGCTCAAGGCTGTTGATCTGCTGAATGTCCAACAATGCTGTAACTTCTTGCTTCCTGTACTCTGCTTTCTCTCTCTCTCTTGGTAAACTGTATGCATGTATGTGTGTGAATGTTAGAGTAGTTTA
This sequence comes from Chanodichthys erythropterus, assembly GCF_024489055.1. Classification (NCBI taxonomy): domain Eukaryota; kingdom Metazoa; phylum Chordata; class Actinopteri; order Cypriniformes; family Xenocyprididae; genus Chanodichthys; species Chanodichthys erythropterus. Next base: position 32,219,422 of record NC_090237.1, read on the forward strand.
AGTGTTTAGTCTAGTTAATAAAGTCTTGTTCATGTCACACGTAAGGTTGTCCGTGTTTTGCGCTCATGTACGGGAGTCCCTATTCATGTCGGTCCTGACTACAGACTTTTAGTAGAATAAGATTGTTATTTCCCATAACCTGGAAATGAACATTTCTTAGTTAATAAACAATTAACACTGTGTGTTCATTGAACAACAGGTTAATTGATTGTAATATTAATTTTATTACATTAAGTTAATTTTATTGACTGATTAAAATATTAATAATTAATTATAACTAGTTATGATTAATTATTCATATTTATTTTGAGCTAATTTGCTACAATGGCATCAACACATCTCAAAGTTGGGACAAGGCCATGTTTACCACTGTGTGGCATTCCTTCTTCTTTTTATAACAGTCTGCAAACGTCTGGGGACTGAGGAGACAAGTTGCTCAAGTTTAGGAATAGGAATGTTGTCCCATTCTTGTCTAATTCAGGCTTCTTGTTGCTCAACTGTCTTAGGTCTTCTTTGTCGCATCTACCTCTTTATGATGCGGCAAATGTTTTCTATGGGTGAAAGATCTGGACTGCAGGCTGGCCATTTCAGTACCCGGATCCTTCTTCTAAGCAGCCATGATGTTGTAATTGATGCAGTATGTGGTCTGGCATTGTCATGTTGGAAAATGCAAGGTCTTCCCTGAAAGAGACGACGTCTGGATGGGACCATATGTTGTTCTAGAACTTGGATATACCTTTCAGCATTGATGGTGCCTTTCCAGATGTGTAAGCTGCCCATGCCACACGTTCTCATGCAACCCCATACCATCAGAGATGAAGGCTTCTGAACTGAGCGCTGATAACAACTTGGGTTGTCCTTGTCGTCTTTAGTCCGAATGACATGGCATCCCAGTTTTCCAAAAAGAACTTCAAAATTTGATTCGTCTGACCACAGAACAGTTTTCCTCTTTGTCACAGTCTATTTTAAATGAGCCTTGGCCCAGAGAAAACAGCTGCGCTTCTGGATCATGTTTAGATATGGCTTCTTTTTTGACCTATAGAGTTTTAGCCGGCAACAGCTGATGGCACGGTGGATTGTGTTCACCGACAGTGTTTTCTGGAAGTATTCCTGAGCCCATGTTGTGATTTCCATTACAGTAGCATTCCTGTATGTGATGCAGTGCCGTCTAAGGGCCCGAAGATCACGGGCATCCAGTATGGTTTTCCGGCCTTGACCCTTACGCACAGATATTGTTCCAGATTCTCTGAATCTTTGGATGATATTATGCACTGTAGATGATGATAACTTCAAACTCTTTGCAATGTTTCATTTAGAAACTCCTTTCTGATATTGCTCCACTATTTTTCGCCGCAGCATTGGGGGAATTGGTGATCCTCTGCCCATATTGACTTCTGAGAGACACTGCCACTCTGAGAGGCTCTTTTTATACCCAATCATGTTCCCAATTGACCTAATAAGTTGCAAATTGGTCCTCCAGCTGTTCCTTATATGTACATTTAACTTTTCCGGCCTCTTATTGCTACCTGTCCTAACTTTTTTGGAATCGGGTTTGTATATTTATTTATTTATTTATTTGTTTGTTTGTTTATAACAGAATGCATAAAAGAATATTTTAATCATTTTTATTTTTGTATTTTTTTTTTACAGATTCATTCGATTCATTCACTGATTCATTAAAATGAATCAGACTTCCCAACATACAGTATGTTGAGAGTTGAAGTGAATCCTTAAAAGTGAATCTTTGTCTGTTTGTTTGTGTGTTGGTTGGTTTTTTTAAAACAGAATAAATAGCCACTCAGGGATTAAGTTGGTTTGTTTGTTTTTTCATAAATAAAAGCCCACACAGGGAATAAGTACATATTTATTCATTCATTCATGCAAAATAGAAAACATAAAAAGCCACGCAGAGAATAAGTGAACATTTATTTATTTGTTTGTTTGCTTAAAACAGAAGACATGAAAAGCCACACAGGGATTTATGTATGTACAGTATGTATGTATTTAAAACAGAATACATAAAAGCCCACACAGGGAATAAGTTAATAATTTTTATTTATTTTACAGATTCATTCATATGATTCATTCAAAAGAACTGATTCACTTAAAGGGTTAGTTCACCCAAAAATGAAAATTCTGTCATTAATTACTTACCCTCATGTCGATCGACACATGTAACACCTTCGTTTATCTTTGGAACACAAATTAAGATATTTCTGTTGAAATCTGAAAGAAAAGGTCTCCATAGCCAGCAATGTCATTTCCTCTCTCAAGACCCATAAAAGGTACTAAAGACGTTGTTACAAAGTCCATCTCACTACAGTGGTTCTACAATCTTTTTATGAAGCGACGAGAATAGTTTTTGTGCGAAAAAAAAAAAACAAAAAAAAACGAAATAATGACTTATATAGTGATGGGCCGATTTCAAAACACTGCTTCCTGAAGCTTCAAACCGTAATGAATCAGTGTATCGATTCATGATTCAGATCGCCAAAGTCACGTGTTTTCAGCAGTTTGGGCGGTTTGACACGCGATTCAAATCATGAATCGGATTTCAACAGAAATATCTTAATTTGTGTTCCGAAGATGAACGAAGGTCTTACGGGTGTCGAACGACATGAGGGTAAGTAATTAATGACAGAATTTTCATTTTTGGGTGAACTAACCCTCTAAACGAATTAGACTTCCCAACATACAGAATGAGAGAGGCATTTTTATTGCAATCAAACAAGCAAGTTTGATTATGCTAGTTTGGTTATTGCTTTACTCACTTGAGTGTTGGTGTGTGTCCACAATACATGACAGAAAATGACATGTTTCTAAATTAATTGTAATGACATTCTTGCAAGTTACTACTCCCCGACTCTGCACAAAGTCTACTCACAAAAAAAGTGTAAATGTGACATAATGGTGTACATATAAAGAATTTAATATTTTAACCATTCATTAAACTTGATACACATTTTGTTGATAAATTTGATATAATCAGCCTGGCAATCCCCTCAGTGACGCATACTAAGCTAGACACATATATGCACTGTAAAAAATAAATGTGTAAATATTTTAAAAACACAATGTAAAAAAAATGTAAATAGGTTAACAGTAAGTTACAGTAAAACTGTAAAAGCTCTTACCAGACATTTTGTAATTTTCACAGTAAAATGCTGTAAATTTACAATTTATTACAAATTACAATTTTTAGAAGTAAAAAAGAACAAATCAATGTATAATTTACAGTCAAAAACTGTAAACTGATATTCCCACAATTCCCTGTGTGACACGCCACATTTGAAAGTATTTTGTTTAAAAAAATCATGTTTCTTTATAGTATTTATCACTTATGTACATTAGGGTTTTATGTTACATCTTCTGTTGTTTAATGAATGTTTATTGCATTATGTAAGTGTTATGGGTTACCATGATGGTGTTTTGCGTTTGCGTGAATGACTCTTTGCACCTTCTTTATATTAGTATATACTTCAGCTCGTAGAAAAGCTATTTGTGATGAACTCTGATTCTTCATGTGGCTTTCTCTTTTACCACCTGCATTATTATGGTGGTTGTCAGTATATGTTGAAGGTACAAAACAGATTTTAGTAGTAATGTGCAATGTTGAATTTACTGGTTTACATTAAAATTTTATTGTTTGTAAATTACAGTTTTATACTGTAAAATTTAAAGTTTGCTCTGTAAATGTGTTTACAGTTTTTCTGTATTTTTTTTTACAAAATTATTCTTTCAACCACAGCTGCCAAAATTTTGTAAAAACTACGGAATATATTTTACAATGTATGGCCTTTTTATCAGTGTAACCAAACGTTGTCTCTGGCCTGTAAATTCAAGTCTCGACTCTCATGCAACTACATCCCGTTCCCTTGGTTCAGCCCTGTAGGTCTTTTAACTGTGTGAGTGTGTGTCCGTGGCTACAGGTTGTGTTGTAATGTCTCTCTAACCAGGCGCTGATGGATTGGTTTGGAAAAGCTCCTGGTAGAGGAGGAAAGCACATGTGCCGTACGGCGTAGCAGGTGGCAAGCGCTGACTTGACAGCAATTAGATGTACAAATCTTTGATTAGGCTCATGGGAGCGGGAGTCATTAGTGTGGCTGAGTGCTTCTCTCTCTCTCTCTCTCTCTCTCTCTCTCTCTCTCTCTCTCTCTCTTTGTCTTTCACCTTCATGTTTCATTGACATTTTAACTGTCATCAAATGAAAAGTCCTTAGCTAAACTTTTGTGTGTGTGTTGATTTTTGTATTAATAGAATATTATAATGCATGTATTATTAAATAATATTATTATATATGATAACATATTCTTACATATACATTTTATTAAACATCTAATATTATTTTTATTCATTTGAAATTGTTACTTTATTGTTTGCAACTTTCTTATTTACCTGTTTGTTTTAACTCTGTAGTTTCCTATTAGGTTCAAATGTAACTAAGAATAATTTCAATAACTTGAAACTTTTTCTTTTTGTCTTTTTTCTTTTTTTTTGAAATGCATACATTGTTTTATATCTGTTAAATAACGTGCTCACTGAGCTGGGAATAATTTATGTGAAGAAGTATAAATTTACATATTTTTTTTAAGAAGCTCGTCATTTGGTGTTAGTGTTGTAAATTTAATGCTTGACACAAGAAAGAATTTATTTGCACTTATAAAGTAGATAGAGGGTGTAATAATGCATAATGACCACCTTGAAGATGTAGCCTGTTTTGGGGAGAGTTGAATTTTGCACTAAATAACTGTCATTAACTTCAAGATAACGGTTTGTTGTAACATTAATGGCAGTTTGTTCAGCATTTAAGTGCTTTGAAAATGTCACTGTATTTCACAAGGGCAGTTTATCAGAGAAATGCTCAGCACTAACCAAAAGTATTTGTATTGGTCATGCCTTATATACAGAAAACTGGTCTTTTAATGTCCTTTTTATGCATCAAAAGTAGGAACTTCAAAAGCGCAATAAATACATTTAGTCAAATTAAATGAGCTTTAAATAACTGAAATGAAACATTTCTTTGGTCTTGATTAACTGTTAATTAAATTCTATCATTACGACATTCTAGTATATTTAAAGTTTATTGTTACAGACAGAAAAAACAAAGCGGTGACAATAAACACATTTATAATGTTACAAAAGATTTCTATTTCAAATAAATGCTGTTCTTTTGAACTTTCTTTTCATCAAAAAATAGTTTCCACAAAAATATGAAGCAGCACAACTATTTTCGACATTGATAATAATCAGAAATGTTTCCTGAGCAACAAATCATCATAAAAGAATGATTTCTGAAGGATCATGTGACACTGAAAACTGGGGTAATGATGCTGAAAATTCAGCTTTGGATCACAGGGATAAATTATGTTTTAAAATATATTACCGTAGAAAACAAAATTGTAATAATATTTCACAATATTACTGTTTCTACTATGTCTTTGATCAAATAAATGCAGCTTTGGTGAACAGAAGAGGCTTCTTTCACAAACTACCAATGCCAAACCTTTAAACAGTGTATGCTACTTTTTTTGAGCATTATTTTACATGAAAATCTGCGCCTTCTTTAGTAATCACATACAGTTTAAGATTTTGTGGCCATCAGCTGATTGGGTGCTAGAACAATGAAGACAGCATAGATAATTGGCACTATACTGAGTATTGTATAATGTAATTAGTAATGCACAATTGGTGTATTTACTGGTACCCATTGCATTTTTGAAAACTAAAAAATGAAAATATGATTAAAATGATTACAAATGGCATAACCCAAAATAGTAAGGTTGATTATATCTTTAGAATCAACATATTAGACTTGACTAAAACCTATTCATTTAGAAGTTTCTACACAAAGCACATTTTAAATTCTTAATACAGTGTGCTTTCTTTAGTAATGCTCAACATAACGAGTCCCCTTTGACAGTCCATCACCTCCAAACTTCAGCGTCTCCCTCGTTTGCTAATTAGAGCTGCAGGTCTTTCCCGCTTCACACTTTCCCAGGTGTGGGGTTCACTGTGGACGCCTCTCACCACGGAAACCAGGCTTGGATTGCCCAGAGGCCATTCACCTCTTATTACTCATCCCTCAGCATTCCTCCAACAATACACGACTGCATTTAATAATGCACTGCCAGTAAATACAAGATACTCCAGTTACCACACTTCAATTTACGATAACATGCTTTCAGTTTCAAATGTCTAACTCGCTGTCTGATATGTATGATTGTCTGTGGAGCGGTTAGATAGGATAATCCGACGCTCTTGGCTGTGGATCTCGGAGGAGGGCCGTCATATGAGCTTTGCTCTGGGTGTCTTGGGAATATATCACTATAGTGTTAAGATGGTATTCCCACCCCATTCATTCTTGAATATGTCTTAACCAGCCCTCTCTGGACCGTAAAGGAAAATGTGCTTTCACTGTTTGAAGTATAATTGTACTTTTGAGTCACAGAACGTGGTTAATATGGTTACATTCTTTAAAGGTGCCCTAGAATTAAAAATTGAATTTATCTTGGCATAGTTAAATGAGTTCAGTACATGGAAATGACATACAGTGAGTATCAAACTCCATTGTTTCCTCCTTCTTATGTAAATCTCATTTGTTTAAAAGACCTCTGAAGAACAGGCAAATCTCAACATAACACCTACTGTTACGTAACAGTCGGGATCATTAATATGTACGCCCCCAATATTTGCATGTGCCAGCCCATGTTCAATGCGTTACACAAGGGCAGCCAGTATTAACGTCTGGATCGGGTGTGTCTCATACGTTCTGAAAAGTTGAGTCACGGGCTCTTTGATTGCCCCCTGGAGGCTGGATGCAGTACAGGTCATAAACCCCGCCCTCTCAATACAGTCGAATGAGACTTCAGTGAAAACTTAAAAATAAATTCTGCTTCAAATAAAACTTTCTGAAAGATGGTTTTGGTCATTTAAGGTAGTTGTTATCACACTGATACAGCTATGGAAAAAATTAAGAGACCACTTAACATTGATTTCTGAACTTGGAGTGGTCTCTTAATTGTTTCCATAGCTGTATATATTCAATTCGTTTTTGTGATGATTTAGATTTTAGCTAGCAATTTGATGCTATAAAAATGGGGCGTGTCGTCATGATTCGAAGTTGATTGACAGCTTGTCTGAGGACTGTCGGAGCTTCGAGGGGAGATTGAAGATGTATTAACTAACTGTTAATTTTCGATTTCTTTGTTATTTAACACCAACAAAATGAGTTGTTCAGCAGTAAACTGTACTTACTGACCTACAGGATCTGACGGATCACTGAACTTTTTTTCTGTAACATCAAATGTGGGCGTTATAAGCTAATTAATAAATGTTATTAGTTAAGATAACACACCTAATGTTAACCATGTCAGGAAAAAGCAGGTGATCGTTATCTGGCAGTTACTTATTATTTTTATGGGTATAAAATAATAATTAGCAGGACAAAACTAATGATAGCTTACTCTAATTACAGCAATCGATCTCCTGTAACGTTAGTTGAACTTGATTTAAAATGGCAGGACCGTTTCTGACGATTTAGAGTTGTTTCTAGTGGCATATTATATTGATTTTATCTACTGAATTTGCTGTTTCAAAAATATTATTGCTCTAGAAACAGAATAGCCTATTATTTTATAGGTAGACTTTTAAATTGTGTATAATTTTAATAGTCTATTTAAAATACATGAATGATGACGCAGTCGTCTGGGCGGAAGTTTGATATCGCGACTCTGTCTCCGCCTCCGGCTCAACTGACGATTCCTTCTGCGCATGCCCAGGCTCCAAACTTTTTTTTTTTGACGTATTGTGTAACGTGTCAGCGCCCATTCATCAGCCCATTTTGGCTTCAGTTCAATACAATGGAAGGAAGCGCCGTCGCGTTTTTTTTACAGTCTATGGTCTGGATGTGCAGAGCTGAATCAACAGACTAGGTAAGCAAGCAAGGACAACAGCAAAAAATGGCAGATGGAGCAATAATAATTGACTGTGATATCATGATATTTTTATTTGTAAATTGTCTTTCTAAATGTTTCGTTAGCATGTTGCTAATGTACTATGTGGTTGAAGTTACCATTGTTTATTACTATATTCACGGAGACAAGAGCCATCGCTATTGTCACGATCACCGTCAGTTCCTGTCACTTCCTGGACTACATTCCCCATAATCCTCTCTGCCAATCACCTGCACTCACTCCACCAATCACTACACTAATCACCACACCCAGCTGCCATGCATTACCTGGACTATAAAGGACTCACACTCACACCACCAGTTGGCGAAGTCTTGATTACTCTGTGTGTCAATTCTAAGCGTTTCCCTGTGATTATCCTGTTTCCCGGTCTGTTCCTGTTCCTGCCTTTGACCCTTGCCTTGCCATCCTGTTCTGTGAATGATATCTGCCAGCCCTGATCTTCTGCCTGTATCTTGACCACGATTCTGCCTGTCCCTCGCTGTTCCTGTTTGCTCCTGATTGACCCTGCCTGTACGACCACTCTACTTTAATAAATGCTGCATTTGGATCTCTGCCTCAGTCCCGCTTCGTTACAGAAGACTTCGCCATACCCAGATCCAGCAGCTTCTGTGAGCGTTTCCAGTCTCAACATGGACCCCGCAATACGTCTCATCCGACTTAGTCAAGGTAACTGTACCCTGGAGGACCATATTCAGAAGTTTCTGGATATTGCTTACTATTCAGATTTGCCTGACTGTGTCTTGATAGACTTTTTTTGTGATGGCGTTAACCAGCCACTCCAAAATAAACTACGACAAGAAGGACCACGTTTATCACTCAGCGGTTTTATGGATTATGCGTTATTAACTGTGGGCTCTCCATTTACTGTGGGTGTTGCAGAGAAATACGACACCACGGTGAATTATGTAATGGCTGCCACACCAATGGACACTCACAAAATGGTGGCTACCATCACAACAACACCAAGTCAAAACATAGTTGATCTTCATGAGCCACGTCACGTCTCCGCTGATCGCCCAGAGCAACGTCACGCCTTCGCTGATCGCCCAGAGCAACGTCACGCCTTCGCTGATCGCCCAGAGCAACGTCACGCCTTCGCTGATCGCCCAGAGCAACGTCACGCCTTCGCTGATCGCCCAGAGCAACGTCACGCCTTCGCTGATCGCCCAGAGCAACGTCACGCCTTCGCTGATCGCCCAGAGCAACGTCACGCCTTCGCTGATCGCCCAGAGCAACGTCACGCCTTCGCTGATCGCCCAGAGCAACGTCACGTCGCCGCTGATCGCCCAGAGCAACGTCACGCCTTCGCTGATCGCCCAGAGCAACGTCACGCCTTCGCTGATCGCCCAGAGCAACGTCACGCCTTCGCTGATCGCCCAGAGCAACGTCACGCCTTCGCTGATCGCCCAGAGCAACGTCACGCCTTCGCTGATCGCCCAGAGCAACGTCACGTCGCCGCTGATCGCCCAGAGCAACGTCACGTCGCCGCTGATCGCCCAGAGCAACGTCACGTCGCCGCTGATCGCCCAGAGCAACGTCACGTCGCCGCTGATCGCCCAGAGCAACGTCACGTCGCCGCTGATCGCCCAGAGCAACGTCACGTCGCCGCTGATCGCCCAGAGCAACGTCACGTCGCCGCTGATCACCCAGAGTCACGTCACGTCTGTAGATCAGTCCGGGAGCGGAGAGGGTTGCGTTCCAGTGTGGCTGATCCTCCACTGACTACGGTCCGAGCAGCTGGCATCTCCAAGTCCTCGCCGGCCGCTTCGCTCTCAAGCCAGCCGGCCGCTTCGCTCTCAAGCCAGCCGGCCGCTTCGCTCTCAAGCCTGCCGGCCGCTTCGCTCTCAAGCCTGCCGGCCGCTTCGCTCTCAAGCCTGCCGGCCGCTTCGCTCTCAAGCCTGCCGGACGCTTCGCTCTCAAGCCTGCCGGACGCTTCGCTCTCAAGTTCGCCGGTTGCAACGCTCTCAAGTTCGCCGGTTGCAACGCTCTCAAGTTCGCCGGTTGCAACGCTCTCAAGTTCGCCGGTTGCAACGCTCTCAAGTTCGCCGGTTGCAACGCTCTCAAGTTCGCCGGTTGCAACGCTCTCAAGCGTCCCGGACGCGATGGACAAAGTGGCTGCCTTGCCAGTGCCCTCGGGCAAGATGGCCGCCCCTGCAATGAGTAAGGATGTAGGGGGCGTTCCCATAGACATATGATAAACACTAGACGCCCTATTGGCCGCTGGACCGTACGTCAACGGCGCCGCCATGTTGTGCGGGGCAACGTTCCCATAACGCTCATAACTGGAACTGAGAAAAATGCCTGCTTCGTGTGCTGTTTGGGGCTGTACAAATCGCTGCACAACTGAAAACCGGTCTCAGGGAATAACCTTTCACAGGTAAGACTTAACATTTGTTTCTGGTTGTATTTTCATTATATAATTGATAGTAGCTGGCCACCGGAGTCAGTCAGACTAAAATAGCTAGCGTTGTCACTAGTTAGCTGTGAAAGTTGAGACGTGAGTGTACATGATTTCTAATATAGTTTTAGCTTATGTTATTTTATAAACTAAAGTTTAAATATGCATCTCTATTTTATTAAAACCGACTTTTATGACAAGTACTCGTTACGGCTAGGTGACTGATATTTTGTTAATCTTAATCTAACCCTTAGGTTAGTTAGCTTTTCACACATTTAAGGTTTCACAAAGACAACGAGTTGAGAAGTAGCTAGAAGGGAAGTTTACCGACTCATCTACATTATTTAAAAGTTTGCCATTAAATGGTGATTTGTTTATATTTTTATTTCTTTTTCAGCCCATTGCAACCAGGGCTATAGCCTCAAGGAAAGCTGAGGAGAGCCTGTCAGTGGACTGTTCTCACCATTTCCAAGAGACTGATGGAAAATATATAGCCTTTTGTTGTTATTATTATTATTATTATTATTATTATTATTATACCAATACTATATTATTATTATTGTAGTCACTATTTAATTTACTATTTTTATTATTGTCTATATTATTCTGCAATTGATATTACATTGTATTTGCGATTATTATTATTATACCACTATTATTATCAATCTATTATAGTTATGATGTTATTATTGTCTATATTCTGTAAATGATACTACATATTCTATTGCTATTATTATAGTATTATTATACTATATGCTATTATCAATATATTATTATATTATATTATTGTACTTATACTATTTTATAAATGTTCTATTCATTACTATTTTATTTGCTGTATACTGTTTGTTTATTGACAATATTATATACTACATAAACTACTTCTTATTGTGTATAACAAACTATTTACTATTCTCAATTTCTTTATTTGCATTGCACTGTAGTTGTACCATCATATGTATTACCATAAAGGATCCATCAGTTATCTTTGTTGTTGTATGTTTTTGGAGTATCTTTCTGTAAATATCTGTATCATTTTAGTGCTATAAAATACAGAAAGCAGCCAGTGTGATTTGTATTTGATGATTTGTTTAATTTTATCAATGGTGGTCAATTCTAAGCTCAAAAAAAGCTAAAATTGCGTTAAAGACAGAAAATCCCTTTTTTACAATAAGAAAACTTATAATTTAATTTTCACATTAAATTAAATAATCTCAGTATGGGCGTTTTCACAATTCTTATGCAAGAATAAAGCAGTCAAATACATGACAAGCCTGAGCTTTTTCTTAATTAAAAAAAATTAAAATTAAAATAAATATTTTATATGTCTAACTATAGAGATCTTAAGTAACTAGAACTTTTTGTACACCACGTACATTATAAACCACTGAAATTGGTTGATAAATGTAAACGTTATTTTCGTTTTTATCCAGAAAAACCGCAGCTCGTCCGTTTACTTGTGTTTGTTAACAGCGCAGTCTTGCCCCGCACAATATGGCGGACTCGTTGACGTATCGCAGCAACAGTCCAAAGCGGCCAATAGGGCGTCTAGTGTTTATTATATGTCTATGGGCGTTCCAGCCAGTGAGTCCATTCCAGAGGCCGCTCCAGCCAGTGAGTCCACTCCAGAGCAGCCTGCTCTCCTGGTCAGTCCTGTCTTGGCCCAGAGGGCTGTGCTCACTTTTTATGTTTTGGCTGTCCTGCGTGCGTTGAGGATAAACTCGAGCTATATGGACTTTGGAGCAGTCTGCCAGCCCGAGCAGCCCGCTGTCGTCCCAGAGCAGCCCGAGCCTGCTGCCGTTCTAGAACAGCCTGTGCCCATCCCAGAGCTGCCCGCTCTCCCTGACACGGCCACGGAGGCCGTCACCGAGCTGCCCGCTCTCCCTGACACGGCCACGGAGGCCGTCACCGAGCTGCCCGCTCTCACTGACACGGCCACGGAGCACCCTTGGTCGGCCCTGCCACCACCGCTCAGGCCATCTGCCCTGCAGGCGCCACCCGAGCTCCTTGCCCATGAACCCGCCAATGACTCCGTTGATTTCCCCAAGAACTTTTTGGGGGGGGCAGTATACCTAGGGGTGGGGAGCTTGTGGGAGGTGACCCTGCTCGGCCACTGCCGTCATCGGCCTTTGAACTATTCTGGCCATTTATGGACCCTGACCCGCCGTGGTTACCCAAGCCGCCTGACCTGCCGTGGTTACCCAAGCCGCCTGACCTGCCGTGGTTACCCAAGCCGCCTAACCTGCTGTGGTTACCCAAGCCGCCTGACCTGCCGTGGTTACCCAAGCCGCCTGACCTGCCGTGGCTACCCAGGCCGCCTGACCTGCCGTGGCTACCCAGGCCGCCTTACCTGCCGTGGCCGCTCGAGCCATCTGACCCGCCGTGGCTTTCCGACACTCCGGACTCGCCATGGTTGCCAGAGTTCCTGGACCTGCATTGGGGACCCCGTTCCTGTCTGCATGCAGGTCTCCAATGCACCCACCCTCCCTCCCTAGCTGTTCCTTTTACGCCGCGAGGACGCGCCTTCCGGGAGGGGGGCGTTATGTCACGATCACCGTCAGTTCCTGTCACTTCCTGGACTACATTCCCCATAATCCTCTCTGCCAATCACCTGCACTCACTCCACCAATCACTACACTAATCACCACACCCAGCTGCCATGCATTACCTGGACTATAAAAGACTCACACACTCATAACCTGATCGCGAAGTCTTGTTGTCACTTGTGTCACATTTCTGAGCGTTTCCTAGTATCCTGTTTGCCTGTCTGTGATTGATTTTGCCTGATTCCTGTTTTACGACCCATTGCTGCCTGCCTCGATCCTTGCCTGTACCCTGACTACGACTCTGCCTGTTCCTTATTGCTCCTGTTTGTTCCTGTTTGACCCTGCCTGTACGACCACGCTCACTTCTAATAAAACGCTGCAGTTGGATCTTACTCTGAGTCCTGCCTTCGTTACAGCTATTTTCATTTTTAAACACTTGAAGTCTGTATAATTCATAAACACAACTTCATTCAGCCACGGAGCATATCAAACTCGTTCAGAATCAAATGTAAACATTCAAATAAATGCCATACTTACGCGATTAGACATGCTGCATGACGAACACTTTGTAAAGATCCATTTTGAGGGTTATATTAGCTGTGTGAACTTTATGCTGTTTAAGGCAAGCGCGAGCTCTGTGGGCGGGGAGCGTGAGGAATTAAAGGGGACGCAGCATGAATCGGTGCATAGTTAATGATGCCCCAAAATAGGCAGTTAAAAAAATGAATAAAAAAAAAAATCTATGGGGTATTTTGAGCTGAAACTTCACAGACACATTCAGGGGACACCTTAGACTTATATTACATCTTTTAAAAAAAAACGTTCGATGGCACCTTTAAAGGGGTCATGAATTGAGAAATCTAATTTTCCTTTATCTTTTGACATTCAGAGGTCATTGTACTAAAAAAATATCCTGTAAGTTTCAGAACTTCCTGATTAATACAAAAACAACTTTTATTGAAACCAAGCTCCCAAAATGACTCATTTCAGGTTTTGTCTCAGTATGACATCATAGTGTGACGAAAGACCGCCTCGGCAGAAGATCAACACCTACTTCTACATCATTGCTTCTTTAGCCCACTGATTCGTGCATGTCATATAGTAGTAAATACGAGACAAACATAGGATTATTCCAGAAACAAAACCATAGAGATGCCTCTGAAGATTACAAGACGTTTTGAGGTGCCAAGTTGTGGACAAACATTGCATTCTCATCCTTGTGATCCTAACATTAAGAAAGTATGGATGAACTTTATTTTTAACTAAGTTCCAGTCAGATTGCGTCACTTCATTTTACTGTGGATTCATTTTTAAACAAGACAGTTAGTTTATTTCAGAGACTGAAATAAAAGATGCTGCAGTGCCGACTATATTGAATTCAACAGTAATATTGCAACACACAAGTGTGAGCAACAATGTTTTTACCATGTGTCACTATTGCTAGTCTGTTACATAGTTCGATATGTACTCACTTTACTTTCATGATGAAAAATGAATATAAGAGCGACAGTGTGACAAACGATGGTACATTTATTCAAAATTTGTTTACATGAAACACAGTAAGTTTATCAGCTGTAACTGTGGTAACTCCAAGTAGGCTACTTAAACTTCACTTTTAAAAATAACACTTCTAAAAGGGTTTTTTTGCAGTGATGCCGTAAAGGAACCATTTTTGGTTCCCCAAAAAAACCTTTCAGTAAACAGTTCTTAAAAGAACCACTTTTTTTTATTGTGATACATTTTTATAATAATCTACTATATTTCTACTTTAAAGATCATTCCATGGATTCCATGGGTTAAAGGTTCTTCATGGATCCACAGAAGCCCATTAAGAGCTAAATGGCATCTTATGAAGTTAAAATGACCTTCAATGGGAACAAAAGGTTCTTCAAGCTGTAAAACCCTTGCTTTTTAGGAGTGTCTGCATAATATGATTCGCATCAGATTGAATTCCTGTTTCTCCAATAGCACTTGTTTTGTCTTTTGTGGAAGTAATAATAAAAAATCTTTCAAGAGGCCCACAGCTCAAGATTAATTGTCTTGCTTTGATTAATTACATATCATTTCCCATAGGACGGATTGTTCTCCACTGTTTTGCTATTTCTGCACTCTGTCAACTTCCCTTTCTTGGTTCAAAATGCAACAGCAATGAAATTCAGCAGCACTTTAGGCATTTTTTGGGAAAGAAAGTTTACATTTCAGTAGGTTGTAATTTCCATCCATTAATGTTTAGGTTTGAAACCCTTGTTTAAAGACTCAAATATCATAGCAGACTGTCTGTTCTTTGTGGGAAAAAAGTGCCAGCAGAATCTCAGACAGGTTATATTTGGCTATAGCCTACTGGACTATACAGTCAGACTCAGATTATGTTTTGCGTTTTAATTTATTTATTAACCCAATTAGTTGCCTGCTAGTGCCAGCATTTTTGATAATATATTTACAAAACTTTTTATGGCCCCCAGAGTATTTTATTGAATGAAAATGTAAACAGTCAATGTATCTGAATTAAAACAGAGCCTGTTCTTACTTTTGAAAAAAAAAAAAAGAAAAGAAAAAAAACTAGCTTCATTCATTATTATTCTTTTTATCAATACTTGAATGTGAGTAAGTTTCATTAAAAAGCACTTTTTGGACAAAAAGTATAGAAAATTGTGTTTTTGTCAATGACTGTCGGGATCGGATTAGGAACGAATATCAAAACATAGACTGAATAGACATCAACAAAGCTTCACAGTCCTCTTCCTGGGTCAACAGTACATTCGATAACATTACACAGTTTTGATTTATATGCTGTTGAATAGTTAATGATCACGCTTAAGGCCGGAACACACCAAGCCGAGGCCAACGAACTAGTGCAACGAAAGCAGACAGCGGGGTTGGCTCACATCAGCAGCGTCTGGGTCCAAAGTTGCCCTGACACACCAAACCGACGCTTGACAGCCGATGGCCAAGTAGCACGTCCGTTCTGTGCCTGTGTAAGATGAACTGCCTTTCCGTACCAGCAGGTGGCAGTAGCTGAACAGCCAATCAGAATGACCAGATGGCCCGACTGTCCGACACCGATTCAACAAGCCAACGAGGACCAACTTCAACGGTGCGGAACACACTGAGAAAACTTAGTCGGCCGTCGAAAAAAAACTACCCGACGTCCGACCATCGGCTTGGTGTGTTCCTGCCTTTACATGCACACAAGAAACTACCTGCTCCTTCTGGTTTACACAGATCTTCTACTTCGCTTGATTTGGATCCAGAGATTCTGTACTATTTCAAAAGATCCATAACAGTGCAACTACCGTATAACAGTGAAAACACGGATTGCCAGGAAAACTTGTCAATGGCAGGGAAGCGTTGTCATAAATGTTGGAAAATCTTGTCAATGACAGGGAAAGAGTTAATCATTTTCACTGTATTTTCACAAGCTCCCCAGTACCGCCAACCAATATGCTGTTTGTTCAGCTAAACCATTTTCAAATCCCCCTTCATATGTTTTCTAATAGACTCATCCTCCCCTTTTAAAACTGAGCCAAACCCGCTAATCATGCGATCAGGCCGGCGCTCCGAGCCACGCATGCCTTTGCACATGGCAGGGCAAATTAGAGTGTCTCCAGCAGTCTGGATCTCTAATTCAGCAGCAGCAGGCCTTCATCTGTCCCCTGAATTACAGCTCAACGCTTCCCGCTGTGAATCCCGCTCGGCCCGGCCCCGCGGCGCTCACACAGAGAAACTGCAGCTCGGAGAACAACATGAAACGAGCATGCAGAGTGCATGAGATCAATGAGACACAACCTTTGGTAAACATCTCTGGATTAACCATGTGAAAGTTGAGGCAAAATAGGTAATTCGGATCATAGCAGTGTAACCTTTAGGGCAGGAATGGTTTAAATATCCTGTTTTGCTTGGAAATATGTCACATTATACAATATAAGACAGTGGCTTTATCCGAAAGCTTAGGCAGCTGGCAATGACTATCGGACAGACTTCTGAAGCAGCGTAACGGTTTAATGATCTACAAGAAAATAGAGAGAGCTTTGGTGATAACTAAGTGATTATTTAATTACTTAAACAGTAATTTATTGCTAGAAATTACATCAAAAGTGGAAAACGTTGGTCAAAAACATACATTTACACACAAACTGACCACCAACCACAACTTTCAGACGCCATCTTTATTTTTTATCTCCACTGTCACAGAATGGAACGCACAGGATTGTAGGATATCAGAAGCAGCAAAGTATACATCTATGCTGCCTTTAGAAATCGATCAGATGAAGGTATCTCAGGAGACAGGAAGTGAAGCTTACGTTGGATTCAGACGTGCCTTGATGCCTTCCTATCTTGAAATGCATCCTCTGAAGGTGGCATTTTTCAGCTTTCGGATGCAGCCAACATGTCTCTGTAAAAAAAAAAAAAAAAAAAGACCTATGCTGGTTAGGTATGTTTTGAAGCATGACAGCTGGCTTGAGCTGGTCAAATGCTGGTCCTGTGCTTGCCCTAACTAACTCCAGCTTAGGACTATCTTAAACCAGCTTATGACCAACTAAGGACCAGCATAAACCAGCTCAAACCAGCTACCATGCTTTAAAACATTCCTAACCAGCATATGCTGGTTATTTCAACATGGGTGTCAGAGATTTTCTGACATTTGTTCCTGTGGAGCTGTAGTCTTCATCCCATGATGGTCATTCTCTCAGGAGATGTTTCTCCGGGAACATGAGAAGCCCAGAAGAGAATCTCAGTTCAGAGAGACCTGAGCTGTGGAGCCATGACTCACTAAACTAACAATCACTAGCAATTTCTTTGCTTATTGTGAGATGTAGCTTATTTTATCATTATTTTATTTTTGGGCTTTTTGCCTTTTAATAGGAGAGGAAAATTGAACAGTGTTGTTATTGTTAACTAAAACTATTAAAAATCTTTTGAAAAAAGTCTGAAATAATATAAATATATTAATATTTGATGAAACTACTTAGGCCATTACACCCCATGTTAATAGGGTTAAAAAAAACAACAACAACAAAAAAACAGTAGATATCACTGTACTTTGTTAATCTTCGGAACACAAATTAAGATATTTTAGTTGAAATCCGATGGCTCCGTGAGGCCTCCATATGGAGCAATGATACTTCCTCTGTCAAAATCCATTAATGTACTAAAAACATATTTAAATCGGTTCATGTGAGTACAGTGGTTAAATATTAATATTATAAAGCAACGTGAATATTTTGAAGCGCCAAAAAAACAACTAAATAATGACTTATTTAGTGATGGCTGATCGGAGCATAAATGAATCAGTGTATCGAATGTGCTGTTCGGAGCGCCATAGTCACGTGATTTCAGTCGTTGGCAGTTTGACATGCAATCTGAATCATGATTCGACACACTGATTCATGTGCTCCGATGCTTCATGAAGCAGTGTTTTAAAATCGTCCATCACTAAATAAGTCGTTATTTTGTTTTTGGCGCTCCAAAAATACTCTCGTCGCTTTATAATATTAATATTTAATTACTGTACTCACATGAACTGATTTAAATATGTTTTTGGTACCTTTATGGATCTTGAGAGAGGAAGTGTCATTGCTCCCAATGGAGGCCGCACTGAGTCATCGGATTTCAACTAAAATATCTTAATTTGTGTTCCAAAGATGAATGAAGGTCTTACGGGTGTGGAACGGCATGAGGGTAAGTAATAAATGGCAGAATTTTAATTTTTGGGTGAACTAACCCTGTAACACTTCCCTGCCATTGACAAAAATATCTGAAAATCTGGGTTTTTACTGTTATATGGTAGGGGGTGCTATCATCTTCTGAAATAGTACAGAATGTCTAGATCCTGAGGGGGGGGGGGGGGAATCACATCATAAAATAAATGTTTTTCTCCAAAACACATTGGCAACAGTTATTGGAACCCCAAGGATTTTTTATGAGTAAAATATCTGTTAAGTATATTCCCATTCATATTTATTTTTATTTTTTTTTAGCACACCAGGATGATCATGAAAATGAAATAGTTGGATGAATTTCATGATTTTCAGGAGTATAAACATGAGGAAGCACAAAGGCCAAAATTCCGTAATCATTCATCACAATGGTAAAACCAAAGAATATACTACTGATGTGCAGCAAAAAAGATGGTTGAGCTTCACAAAATAGAAATTGGCTTGTAATATATATGTAATAAATAGCCAAATCATTGAAAATCCCCATTTCCACTATCAGGGCATTAATTGCTACAGATGTGAGTTCCCATTTGAAAGGGAACAAATAGATATGTGGAAAGTATTTCCAAACTTCATTCTGACCCTCTGTCTAAAATTATCAGTTTTTTAGGTGCGGCCCCTTTAAAGGGGCTATATGTCATATTTTTACTTTAATAAAGCATAAAAATACCCCAATATGTTTGCAGATATTTAGGAAACATGCTAAGTTCACCCACTTGTTTCTCAGAAAAACAATGCTACAGCCAGATATTCTGCATTGAAATGTGCGTTCCGTGTCGGAATGTCTGTTTTTGTATTTGTCTGTGCAAAACCGTGTACTGCCAGTTTATCCAATAGTATTTCGACTTCACAGGTTGTCAGTTAGTGGAAAACACCACGTATTGCAACCATGGAAACCAGCAAACAAACTGGGTCAGAGAATTGCATATTCTACCTGACCTAAAAAGCCTCTGCTTCCATCTAAAAATCTCTATGAACGACAGCATATTAAAACAAAGATAAATCAACTCATCAGCTTACAACGTGTAAGTCTTCTCAGCTTTCATTGTCAGTTGCGCTCCCTCTTGTTGCATGTCAAGCTGGCCACCCGCGTTTTTGAAGGAGGGGGCAGGGCAAACAATATTTTGAATTTGGACTGCAGTACCTATTTCGACCACTGGGTGTCATTCCTACATAGAGCCCCTTTAAGGCTTGTCAGTAAATGGCAAATGTTATGATTGGATAACGTCATTGCATAGGAAACAGTATCAACGCCCACTCACTGTTGTACAGGAGTAAGAGTTTTGAAAACATCCATATAAATCCGCCATTTACAGACAAAGCATTATGAAATAATTTACTTACGATTTACTTTACTTTTACAAGATGCGTTAAAGTGAATGTTCCTTCACTCTTTCTTTTGTCTTGTTGTTGACAGATTCAAGTGTGTGGAATATGTCAGAAAATGAACGTGCATCTGTATACTGTCCAGTGTAGACAGCATCAGTGATTAAGACGGGTTCTATTTGCGTTTGATGCGATGTGAGCCTCTCATCCAGTGTAGGCAAATGTCAACCGCTAAGTGACTGGATGCCAGTGGGCGTGGCCTATGGTGTGATGATGTTTCAGCTCAAAATACCCCATCGATTTTTTTTTTTTTACATTTTTTTAACTGCCTATTTTGGGGCATAATTAGAAATGCGACGATTCAGGCTGCGGCCCCTTTAATTGCTCGCGCTCTCCGACCCCTCCCGAGCTCTTGACTCTATCATTGCATAAACAAAGTTTACACAGCTAATATAACCCTCAAAATGGATCTTTACAAAGTGTTCGTTATGCATGCTGCATGCATACATCGGATTATGTGAGTATTGTATTTATTTGGATGTTTACATTTGATTCTGAATGAGTTTAAGGCTATGCTCCGTGGTTAACGGCTAATGTTACACTGTTGGAGAGATTTATAAAGAATGAAGTTGTGTTTATGAATTATACAGACTGCCAGTGTTTAATAATGAAAATAACGACGGCTCTTGCCTCCGTGAATACAGTAAGAAACAATGGTAACTTTAACCACATTTAACAGTACATTAGCAACATGCTAACGAAACATTTAGAAAGACAATTTACAAATATCACTAAAAATATTATGTTATCATGGATCATGTCACTTATTATTGCTCCATCTGCCATTTTTCGCTATTGTTCTTGCTTGCTTACCTAGTCTGATGATTTGGCCGTGCACAGATCCAGACATTAATACTGGCTGCCCTTGTCTAATGCATTGAACATGGGCTGGCATATGCAAATATTGGAGGCGTACATATTAATTATCCCGACTGTTACGTAACAGTCGGTGTTATGTTGAGATTCGCCTGTTCTTCTGAGGTCTTTTAAGCAAATGAGATTTATATAAGAAGGAGGAAACAATGGAGTTTGAGACTCACTGTATATCATTTCCATGTACTGAACTCCTGTTATTTGCCAAGGTAAATTCAATTTTTAATTCTAGGGCACCTTTAAATAAATGCTATGTTTTTAATGAGGATGACTTGCAGAATGTTTTAACGTTACAAAGACATATATGTCAAAAGATCAAGGCAAATTTGATTTCTCATGTCATGGCCCCTTTAAGTTTGAGTGTTACATCAGCCAAAAATGTTGTGTAACACAGCTCAAACATTTTTACATTTCTATTCAAACGAAATGAAAGTATCTGAGAGGCCTTCATCTCTCCTGTCATGTTCAGCTGCTGTGACAGACTCAGGTCATGGCTTTTGCTTCTCTGATATGTTTGTTTGAATAATTCTAGTGCTGAAAAAGATGGATCAGGTTTTTTGAGTGCTGGTACAGTTTCTTAAGCTCTAGTCTTGAAGCACCTGTGTGTGTCTCAGTAGTGGGCGACTCAAAGCTTATTTCTCTTTGCTCCAGAAATCTGCTGAGGAGGCAGAGACTCACAGCAGATGGGCTGAGATGGAGCCAACATAACATATTTCTCCAGGATTAATTGTTTGGCCCTGTGCTCCGTCTTTCTCTCCTTTTCTTGAGCATTAGACAAATTCAAATTCTCATTGGATCAGCTTTTTGTTTACAACTCCTTCGTCTGTATTTAAAACAGCCTGACTTAACCCAAACCTGCAGGAAAATATACATTTAATATCATTTCAAAACCGCACCCCAAACCCAACCTAACCCCCCCCCCCCTTTTTTTTTTTTCTTTTTTTGTGCATCACAACGGGTTCACAGTGGAACAGTATGCATCTAGTACATCCCTCTTTTAAAAAGAGTACTAACTACCTAAACAATAAACTTAAAAAAAAAAAATCTTAAAGACCCCCGTTAAAGAAAGTTTTAATGTTGTTTATACATGTATATGGTGTTTTAATATGCTTTTAGAAAAAAACATGTCCAAATTCATCAGTCATTGCTGAGAATTTTCTCTTTAAAACTGCAGTTTACCAAAGTTTGAAACACAGTTTGAAACCACCCCTGTTTCCTACCATGACAAATAAGTAACCAATCCCGTCAATGTGCGGGGCGCGGCTTTTCCATTGTGAGCACAAGAACATCTTTTGGGTAGGGATAGAAAAAATTGGGTACAAATACCAATATTGTGGGTGAATATTGTATATGATGTACATTATATTGCCAAAAGTTTTGGGACACCTGCCTTTACGTGCACATGAAATTTAATGACATCCCATTCTTAATCGGTAGGGTTTAATATGGAGTTGGCACACCCTTTGCAGCTCTTCTGGGAAGGCTTTTCACAGGGTTTAGGAGTGTGTTTATTGGAATTTTTTACCATTCTTCTGGAAGCGCATTTGTGAGGTCAGGCAGTGATGTTGGCGAGAAGGCCTGGCTCGCAGTCTCCGCTCTAAATCATCCCAAAGGTGTTTTATCAGGTTGAGGTCAGGACTCTGTGCAGGCCAGTCAAGTTCCTCTACACCAAACTCGCTCATCCATGTCTTAATGGACCTTGCTTTGTGCACTGGTACGCAGTCATGTTGGAACAGGAAGTGGCCATTCCCAAACTGTGTGACGCTTTGCAGACTCTGAAGTGTGCATTCATTGGTTGTGAAGGAGGCGTGACTTTGGAGAGCGCTTTGAAGTGAGGGTGGGATCTAATGGTTTAAATGCTAGCTTGCTTATGCTAGCCTGTCTGAAATTGATTTCCCGTTGCATTTTATTTAATTAATATTATATTATCTGCAAGTTTTTTGAAAATATACTTTTAAGATTTGATGTACACTACAAGTGCACGTTCAATACAGTCAAACACACTTCTTTTCACAACATATATTAGTTCCCTAAAAGCATGTTCATAAAAAGCAGTATTTAAAGGCACACTATGTTACTTTTTTTGTTAAAAAATTTACAAAATTTTGTATAATTAGTCAATCAATCCTTCGTCCAAAACATGTTTTTGTCTTACCCAGATTCACTACGGTAAGCCTATTAAAAGTTTATATTTTTAGATTGTATATACACTTTTAAGTAGGGAGAGGCAGAGGTTAGTTGTCAAGAGTGAGCGATAAAGGTTGACATGGAGCAGCTAAATCTCAAACCTCGCGGAGAATCATCTCTTTTAAACAAACAGCAAACAGAGGAGAGTCTGCTGGCAAAAAGAGAATGTGACAGCCCCTAATAAAACAAGAATCAACATTGGCTTGGCTTTTTGGAGATGGTGAGAACTGAGGGATTTGAAATGTTGGAAAAGTGATGCAGAGGTGACATTTTTATTACTCAACAGATAAATTACCATATGTAGCTCTCTAATGCCTGCTACAGACTATGGGATTTTGGGAATCCTATAAGATCATTACAAATCACACTGTATGACATGGATCTAATAAACTTGGGTATGACATGTACAGGTGCTGGTCATATAATTAGAATATTGTGAAAAAGTTCATTTTTTTTATTGTTAATTTTTTTTTTTAAATGAAACTTTCATTTATACTAGATTCCCTACATGTAAAGTAAAACATTTCAAAAGTTTTTTTTTATTTATTTTTTTTTAATTTGTTGATTAGAGCGTACAGCTAATGAAAGTCCAAAATCCAGTATCTCAAAATATTAGAATATTTACATTTGAGTTTCATTAAATGACCATCCCTACAGTATAAATTCCGGGTATCTCTTGTTCTTTGAAACCACACTGATGGGAAAGACTGCTGACTTGGCAATGGTCCAGGAGACAATCATTGACACCCTCCACAAAGAGAGTAAGTCACAGATGGTCATTACTGAATGTGATGGCTGTTTACAGAGTGATGTATCAAAGCATATTAAATGCAAAGTTGACTAGAAGGAAGAAATTGGGTAGGCATAGGTGCACAAGCAACAGGGATGACCACAAGCTTGAGAATACTGTCAAGTAAAGCCGATTCAGACACTTGGGAGAGCTTCACAATGAGTCAAATGAAGCCGGAGTCAGCGCATCAAGAGTCACCACACTCAGACATCTTCAGGAAAAGGACTACCAAGCCACTTCTGAAACAGAAACAACGTCAGAAGCATCTTACCTGGGCTAAGGAGAAAAAGAACTGGACAGTGAACAGTGGTCGAAAGTCCTCTTTTCAGATAAAAGTAAATTTTGCATTTCATGTTGAAATCATGGTCCCAGAGTCTGAAGGAAGACTGGAGAGGCACAGAATCCAAGCTGCTTGAAGTCTAGTGTGAAGTTTCGGAAGTCAGTAATGATTTCGGGGGCTGTGACATCTGCTGCGGTTGGTCCATTGTGTTTTATCAAGTGCAAAGTCAATGCAGCCATCTTCCAGGAGATTTTGGAGCATTTTATGCTTCCATCTGCTGACAAGCTTTATGGAGATGCTGATTTCCTTTTCCAGCAGGACTTTAGCACTTGCCCACAGTCTAAAAACCACTTCCAAGTGGTTTGCTGACCATGATATTACTGTGCTTTATTGGCCAGCCAACATGCCTGACCCCTGAATCTATGGGATATTTTAAAGAGAAAGATGAGAAACAGTCGATCCAACAATATACAGATGATCTGAAGGCTCAGTAGTGCCTCAGCAGTGCCACAGGCTTATCACTTCCATGCCACACTTCATTGATGCTGTAATTTGTGCTAGGAGCAAGTCATTTGCTGTAATACGTGCTGCCGACCAAGTATTGAGTGCACAAATGAACATACTTTAAAGAACTTGAACTTTTCTGTTTTGAAAATCCATTTTTTGATTGATCTTAGGAAATATTCTAATATTTTGAGATACTGGATTTTGGACTTTCATGAGCTGTACGCTCTAATCATCAAAATTAAAAAAAAAAAAAAAAAACTTTTGAAATGTTTTACTTTACATGTAGGGAATCTAGAATAAAAGTTTGGGTATTTTTTTGACAGTTTCTTTTTTAAAAATAATTTACAATAAAAAAAAAAAAAGAACTTTTTCACGATATTCTAATTATATGACCAGCACCTGTAGATTGTACAAGGATCACACCTATTGAATCGTAGGCATGACGCAAGTTAAAATAAAATGTCATCAGCATGTGCTAGTGGTAAACCTATCTATTAATGGGTAAAGCTACAGTAACATCTTCAGCTAGTCAGCCTGAGATCTCTTCCATTTAAACTGGTTTTATCTCTTAAGCCTAGTAGTAGTGTTTTATGATCAGTAGGATACCTTTAACAAAATATTAATTTCAATACACAAATGAATGAATAACACATAAAAATGCCAGATTTCTGGGAACACTATTGCACGATGACTCAAATAAACCATTTAAATGAGCTGTCCAAATAAATGATTCATTAAATTGATTTGGTCTTTTCTGCCAAAAATACTCAACTGACACTTCCAGTCAGCCAGCCATGGCTCTAAATAATATATTTTAATGTAGTTTAGTTTGTAGTGTACACATTTTGCCTTTGAAAAGTAGACTAAAAAAAGACTAAAGAACAATAACAAGATTGTCCTCTGAAAATCAAATTGCAAAATAGCAAAACACTTGTAAAATAGCAAACAATGTAGGTTAAATTGCAAACAAACTGTCCTTGTTGAACACAAAGAGCAAGCATTGACTCATTTAAGTTATTATGGCACTTAAACATCTAAAATCCATATAAAAAACTCAGATAAATGTGTAACACTAATTAAAAACAGTTGTTGAACTTTATGGTACTTTTCCAAGTTTGTTCATTGGCTTAGAATGCAAATATTTAGCATTAACGCACAAATGGAAATAACATGTTTGGCTGTCGACAAAGGCTTTCGTGAGAGCAGAGTGGCGTGGTGAAAGTTATATCCTTTACAGTACAGCAAATAAATTTGTTATTAAAAAACATGCTTGTTATTGGTCAGTGTTGTTATTGCATTTTGAGAGTGTGGCTCGAAAGCCTTACTGAATGGAGCGTGCTGGAGTAAAGTAACAAAGCAGGGGAAGGAAACACGCTCACACACACGGTTGTTTTCGCTGTGCTACGAGGTGTTGTTTTCAATCCTTTGCCACCCACGTGGCATGTTGGAGTGTGAGGAGAGGGTTCAGGTAACGCCATGTGTTCCCGATTAATACAAAAACAAACACTGGAGGTCAGCAGGCAGAACAGACGCCATTACACTCATTAATATGTACATGACTTTTGACTGGCCTCATGGGCTGATGGATGCGTGTAACCATGGGTCCTGCCATTGAGAACGCCGTGCCATGATCACAAACATCGGTGGTCAAAGATGGCAAACTCTCCAGATGGGCAATTAATGTTTGTGCCATTAGCTTTGGTTGTTTAATTTACAAGTACTATTGTGTTTATATCTTTTTCCCCTATTGATGTGTATTCTTGGATGTTTTGTCCTTTCCCATTGGCAGATGAGAGCAGGGAGGCTTATATATAATACTGATTAGTGATGATAAATTGATATCTGTTTTATATATATATATATATATATATATATATATATATATATATATATATATATATATATATATATATATATAATATATATAGTGTGTGTGTGCGTGTGTGTGCAGGCCTCACCGAGCCATCGGATTTCAACTAAAATCTAAATTTCAACTAAAATCTTAATTTGTGTTCTGAAGATTAAAGAAGGACTTACGGGTGTGGAACGGCATGAGGGTGAGTAATAAATGACAGAATTTTCATTTTTGGGTGAACTAACCATTTTTAAGGGGACAGTTTACCCAAAAATGAAAATTCTGTCATCATTTACTCACCTTTAAGTTATTCCAAACCTGTATAAGTTTCTTTCTTCTGCTAAACACAAAAGAATATATTTTATAGAATGTTGGTAACCAGACAATTGATGGCACCCATTGACTCCCATAGTATTTTTTTCCCCCACTATGGAAGTCAATGGTTTCCATCAACTGTCTGGTTACCAACATTCTTTAAAATATCTTCTTTTGTGTTTAGCAGAAGGAAGAAATTCATATAGGTTTGGAACAACTTGAAGGAGAGTAAATTCATTTTTGGGTAAATTGTCCCTTTAACAGCCGTTAATGTCACAGACACGTCAGGTTCCACCTCACTGCAGTACCCATGCACTCAATCACCAGCCTTCTAATCACCGCCACCTGCACGTCATTACTCTGCAATCACCAGCACCATAAAGCCACCACACTCACACACACTCACTGTCCGGTCTCGTTCGCACTACGTGATATGTATGCTTACCTTAAGGACTCCCAAACGACTTACCTACCTGCTCCAGCGATCTCCTTCATCTCCTTCGTCTCCTGGTCTCCCCGTGTGCAAACCTACCTGTGTGTGTGAGTGTCTCCATCGTCTCCCTCAACTGCATCTCTCATCCTGCATCTGCAAGTTGAAAAGGACAGTATTATATCCCATTCATCTCTCATCACGCTATATCTGCCTGTTATCATTCTGTGCTCTACTGCTTGTAAATAAATACTTAACTGGATTGCTTCTACTTCAGTCTCCGTGTCTCTGTTGTAACAGAAGACCGGACCCATAACAACTTCACAGTATGAGCACCAACGACCCGTTTCAAGAGCTCATGGACACGCTGCGCCGAGCACTCACACCACAGCTATCGTCATCTTCCTCCAGCAACGCTTCCACTCCAGCACCAGCCAGCACCGCTTCCTCACCTGCATTCACCGCCAGTCCCATGGCCAAACCGGCGCCCTACTCTGGATCGGCGGAGGAATGCAGCGGATTCCTTCTCCAATGCGAACTGGTCCTGGAGATGCAGCCGCAATTCTACACCACCGACACGGCTAAAATAGCGTTCATCATCTCGCAATTGCAAGGTAAGGCCCTGCAATGGGCAGACTCTCTGTGGACTCAAAAGGGCCCTGTGGTCAGATCTTACTCGGCGTTCGTCTCTCACTTCCGAGAGGTCTTCGGGAGACCTCTGACGGATTCATCGACTGGTGAGAAACTCTACAATCTAAAACAACGTAATCTCTCTGTTAACGAATATGCCTTGCAGTTCCGAACGCTAGCCGCCACCAGCGGATGGAATGAACAAGCTCTCATCACATCATTCCGTCAGGGGTTGGAACCCAATATGCGGCTGCATCTCGCTGCATACGAGGACTCCATTGGACTGGAACGCTTCATCCAACTCGCCATTCGCGTGGGGTCCCGTATGCAGTCGTGTCTCCTAGAGCACCAGGGCCAGTCAACCATCACCAACCTCCTCCGTCGGTCCGAACCCGTCAGCTCTCCAGAACCAGCCACCGAACCCATGCAGATTGATCATTCTCGTCTCACCACAAATGAGAGACAAAGAAGGCTGACCCTGAACTTATGTTTATATTGTGGATTACCGGGGCATGTCATCTCCACATGCCCAACCCGTCCTCCTCGGCCCGTGGTGAGTGCAATTTTTCCCTCTATCCAAAGAATGAAACCACTCACTACTGTTGTAATCCTTACTGCTGCAAACACCTCTGTTCCAGTGGTGGCGCTCCTCGACTCAGGGTCAGCAGGAAATTTAATCTCTGGTGCCCTCTGCCGACAACTCAACCTCAAAGTCTCCCCGTCTCCGACTAGCTATCAAATCCACTCCATCACGGGCAAACCCCTGAGCCGTAAGAACATCCGTCATTATGTGGGACCTCTTCAACTCTGTGTCGGCATCCTGCACTCGGAGAAGGTACATCTGCTGGTTCTGGAGGAATCCACCGCTGACGTGGTTCTAGGGCGCCCGTGGCTAGAACAACACAATCCCACCATCTCTTGGCGCACGGGCGAAATCCTGAAGTGGGGCGATCACTGCTTTCCAGACTGTTTCCCAGCGCTTCCTGTTCCAAAGTCTCCACTCTCCAAGTCTCTCTCCATGAACGCCACCTCTATCGAAAGCCCTGTCGAGAAACGCTCCGTGGATGTTCCCCCGGACTACGCCCCCTTCAGTGACGTTTTCTGCCCGCAGCGCGCCTCCAAACTTCCTCCACACCGGCCATGGGACTGTGCCATCGATCTGCTACCGGGTGAACCAGTGCCTAGGGGACGCATTTACCCCCTATCACTACCGGAGGAGAAGGCCATGGAGGAATACATCAAAGAGGCACTCGAACAGGGATACATCCGCCCGTCTACTTCCCCTGCTGCTTCAAGCTTCTTTTGTGGCAAAGAAGGACGGAGGCTTGAGGCCCTGCATCGACTACCGTGCCCTCAACAAAATCACCGTCAAATTCCGCTACCCACTTCCCCTCGTCCCAGCGGCCCTGGAACATCTCCGCGGTGCCACTGTGTTCACCAAGTTGGACCTCCGCAGCGCGTACAACCTCATCCGGATACGTGAGGGGGACGAGTGGAAGACCGCCTTTGTCACGCCCACCGGACACTACGAATATCTCGTCATGCCGTATGGCCTGGTCAACGCCCCCTCCGTATTCCAGGATTTCATTCACGAGGTGCTCCGGGAGTATCTCCACAAGTTCGTTCTGGTATATATTGATGACATCCTCATCTACTCCCGGAGCTTGGCCGAACATCGCCACCACGTTGCGGAGGTCCTTCAACGCTTACGACAGTTTCACCTCTTCCTAAAAGCTGAGAAGTGCTCCTTTCACCAACCCTCCGTACAGTTTCTAGGATACATCATTGACCACAGTGGCATCCGGATGGACGAGGGGAAGGTCACCGCTATCCAGTCCTGGCCCACTCCATCAACTATCAAAGAGCTCCAACGATTCCTAGGATTCTCCAACTTCTACCGCAGATTTATCAAGAATTACAGTACCATCGTCAGTCCCCTCACTAACTTACTCCGTAACCAGCCCAAGTCTCTGTCCTGGTCCCAACTTGCCACCAACGCCTTCGAGACCCTGAAAAGAGCCTTCACCACCGCTCCCCTCCTCCCCTGGAAGTGGACGCCTCCACCACCGGAGTGGGAGCGGTCCTTTCACAGCAGCAGGGGACGCCAAGTAGACTTCATCCATGTGCCTTCTTCTCCCGCAAGCTCAACCCGGCGGAGGTCAACTATAACATCGGTGACCGCGAACTCCTGGCCGTCAAGCTTGCCCTCGAGGAGTGGAGGCATTGGTTGGAGGGGGCTACTCATCCATTTCAAGTTCTCACTGACCATAAAAATCTCGAATATCTGAAGGCTGCCAAAAGACTCAACCCTCGCCAAGCTCGCTGGGCCATGTTTTTCTCTAGATTCCATTTCTCCATCTCTTACCGCCCTGGTTCTAAGAACACTAAAGCTGACGCTCTGTCTCGCATCCATTCCCCTGAGGACAAGCCCGAAGAGCCTGAAAAGATCCTGCCGGAGTCAATCTTCGTGAACCCTATCCAGTGGTCCGAAGAAACCATTCCCTCCTCCAATGCCTCCACACGCACTCCGCCGGGTTGCCCCCAAGGCTTGCAATACGTCACACGGGCACGTCGCACTCCACTTCTGCACAATACCCACTCATCACTTGGCACTGGTCACCCGGGGGTCAATGAGACCCTCTCGTTGCTCAAACAACGCTTCTGGTGGCCCAACATGGCCAACGACGTCAGAAGGTACGTGCAGGGCTGCAGGGAGTGCGCCATCTCCAAAAGTCCACGCCATCTTCCCACCGGCAAGCTACTTCCTCTGCCCGTTCCTGAGCGACCCTGGTCACACCTGGGAGTGGACTTCGTCACCGACCTCCCTGAGTCTGACGGTCACACGTGCATCCTGGTGGTGGTAGACCGCTTCTCTAAGTCCTG
Source organism: Chanodichthys erythropterus (assembly GCF_024489055.1). Classification (NCBI taxonomy): domain Eukaryota; kingdom Metazoa; phylum Chordata; class Actinopteri; order Cypriniformes; family Xenocyprididae; genus Chanodichthys; species Chanodichthys erythropterus. The sequence continues at coordinate 32,250,192 of NC_090237.1, forward strand.
CCGTTTGATACCCCTGGAGGGTCTACCTACCGCTATGGCCACGGCAGAGATGCTATTCAACCATGTTTTTCGCTATTATGGAATACCTGAAGATATAGTCTCCGACAGAGGACCTCAATTCATTTCCCACGTCTGGAAGGCCTTCTTCTCCCTCCTGGGTGTGACCGTCAGCCTGTCATCTGGATACCATCCTCAGTCGAACGGGCAGACGGAAAGGAAGATCCAGGAGATTGGCCGCTTCCTGCGTACCTTCTGTCACGGCCACCAGAACTCCTGGAACCAGTACCTGGGTTGGGCCGAGTACGCACAGAACTCCCTCCGTCAAGCCACAACTGGACTAACACCCTTCCAGTGCGTACTCGGCTACCAACCCCCGCTGTTCCCCTGGGATGGGGAACCCTCCAACGTCCCTGCAGTCGACTACTGGTTCCGGGAGAGCGAGAGGGTATGGGACTCAGCTCACCACCAACTGCAGAGAGCCCTGCGCAGACGCAAGAGGACAGCCGACCTTTGACGCTCCGACGCTCCAGTCTATCAACCGGGGCAGAAGGTCTGGCTGTCCACCAGGGACATCAGGATGCGTCTGCCCTGCAAGAAGCTGAGTCCCCGCTTCATTGGCCCATTCACCATCCTTCGGCAGATCAACCCCGTCACTTACCGTCTCCAACTCCCTGCACAGTATAGTAGAATTCATCCTACTTTCCACGTTTCTCTACTAAAACCTCACCACCCTTCTGTTGTTCCCTCCACAGAACCTGACGTGGCAGCCGCCGAGCCCCCCCTTCCACTCATCCTGGAGGACGGCACAGCTTACGTGGTTCATGAGATCCTGGATTCCCGGCGCCGTGGTGGTCAGCTCGAGTACCTCGTTGACTGGGAAGGTTGGTGGCCCCGAGGAACGCTCATGGGTACCCAAGAATGATATCCTTGATCCTATCCTATTACAGAACTTCCACGCCAATCACCCGGACAGACCTGCCCCACGACCTAGAGGACGACCACCACGGCGTCGAGGTCCGCGGCCCTCAGGAGCGGGCCGTGGGAGGGGGTACTGTCACAGACACGTCAGGTTCCACCTCACTGCAGTACCCACGCACTCAATCACCAGCCTTCTAATCACCGCCACCTGCACGTCATTACTCTGCAATCACCAGCACCATAAAGCCACCACACTCACACACACTCACTGTCCGGTCTCGTTCGCACTACGTGATATGTATGCTTACCTTAAGGACTCCCAAACGACTTACCTACCTGCTCCAGCGATCTCCTTCATCTCCTTCGTCTCCTGGTCTCCCCGTGTGCAAACCTACCTGTGTGTGTGAGTGTCTCCATCGTCTCCCTCAACTGCATCTCTCATCCTGCATCTGCAAGTTGAAAAGGACAGTATTATATCCCATTCATCTCTCATCACGCTATATCTGCCTGTTATTATTCTGTGCTCTACTGCTTGTAAATAAATACTTAACTGGATTGCTTCTACTTCAGTCTCCGTGTCTCTGTTGTAACAGTTAATACCTGTAAATTGCTGATTCACTGAACATGCAGTGGTTTTAAATAAAATGGTTTTAATAGTTTGATTGAATAAAACATATTTTTGACAAGAACATTGTTTGGATAGTCTTTTGATTTTCATCATTAATATTACTTCCTATAAGTTTATATACCGTAATAACTACATATTATATAATTATAATATTAATATTATTAGTTATTTTGAAAATTGCAGTAATAAATCAATATTGATATTACAGTACAATACTGTATTATTAATTACAGCAGAAGCAAGCTAAAAGTAGAAAATGCAGTACAGTACTGTTTTGTAGAATTACAGTACTGTTCTTGTGTACTGTAAATTCAATTACATATATATAAACATTTTGTTTCCAATGTTTATAGCCAAATGTATTTTGTTCTTTTTATTGTTGGAAATGACAATCATGGCAAAAGCATTCCTGTAGCTCAAACAGTATAGAAAATTGGTTTTGGTTCCCAGGGAATGCATAAACTAAAAAGATTTAGCTTGAATGCAATTCAAGTTAGTTTGCATAAAAGTTTCTTATGAATGTGTAAATGGAAAAGCCATTTCTCTTTACTTCCTTTAAACTTCATACAGTTATTTAGCCTGGTAATACCAGACTCTGCTACTTCACTTTGCTTCGTAGACAGAGTCTGGAATGGCATAATAGAGAAGTGTTTTCTCTCTCGCCAGGGGGCGCTTGTCTGAAGTTTAAAATCATTGGTTACCCGTAAGCCAATCAGACGTTTTGTTATGACGTTTAGTTATGACGTATGTTATGCGCCTGTACAGCCGCATTGAAGCACAGACATCATGCATCGAACTCAAATCAATGATTGAACTTCCACTGTAAACCTGTTGTAAACACATGATAAAACAAATGTTTATCAAACACTCGTCTTGTTCTGGCTTCAGTTTGAAAAAGAATTGAATGTTCTCCATTACAGAGCGAATTGCATCCCGTGTCTCGTTTTCCATTTCCGCGGTCGTTTCGGTTTTCGATTTCTCTAACCTACAATGTAAAACTCGGCGCTTAGCATCTACGTCACGGCTCTCAGCCCGCCCTCTGTTCGTTGATTGGTCCGGCTGTTTCCAGACCGGTGGCAAACAGAAAGCTCTGACGCTGTATCAGACTGAGTACAGAAGCGAAATGAAATTGAGCGGAAGTAGGAAGTCTGACGTAGTCAGGCTAACAGTTATTAGTTGTCACTACCTTTTGCAAAAAAAAAAAGGTAGAGCCAAATTTTCACCACAGACCTTATTTCGGGTATATTTAACTAAAAACTCATTGACTTCAGGACAATGAAGTCTGAAATGCTAAAATGTGAACTTGTAATGTATAACTGTATAATGTTACAATGCAAAAAATTTTTCTAACTGAACATTAGAATATGCAGAAAAGTTATTTCATGCGTTCATGACCTCAAGCCTAGATTAATGTAATGCTCTACTGGGTGTTTGCCCTGCACGCTTAATAAACAAACTCCAGCTGGTCCAAAACGCAGCAGCTAGAGTTCTTACTAGAACCAGGAAAGATGACCACATTAGCCCGGTTCTGTCAACAGTGCATTGGCTCCCTATTAAACACTGAATACATTTTAAAATCTTGCTAATTACTTATAAAGCACTAAATGGTTTAGCTCCTCAGTACCTGAGCGAGCTCTTAACACATTATAGTCCTTCACGTCTATTGCGATCTTAAAATTCTGTCCAGTTTATACTACCTAGAATATCAAAATCGACTGCAGGTTGTAGATCCTTCTATTTAGCACCCAAATTCTGGAATCGTCTTCCAAGCATTGTTTGGGAAGCAGACACACAGTTTAAATCAAGACTAAAATGCATCTCTTTAACCTGGCATACACATAACACATTATCACATTTTTATAATTCACATAAATTAAAGGATTGTTAGGCTGCATAAATTAGGTCAACCTGAACTGGAAACATTTCCTATAACACCCGTTGTACTTGTTAGTTCGTAAGAGGAATGACATCTACACAAATATTAGTCTCTCTGTTTATCCCGAGGTTACTGTAGTCAGCTGTATCCGGTCTGTATCCTGATCAGGTAGTGGAACTGCACCTAGACACTACCACAAGGCAGCCCTGAATATCAGCAGAGACAATGTCAACTAGACAATCCCCTGTGAAGGCCTCATCGACACGACAGCCATCAGCACAGATCCTCAGCAAAGACCACAAGAACCAGACAGGTCCTCCACACAGACCCCTATGGACAGCTTCGGCTCCATACTGGCATAATGAATCCAAACTTCAAGCATAAGGAACTGGATGAAATATTTGAATTCTACCTATCCACAATCTAATTTCTGACTTGTGAATCATAATCACACCATGTTCGTTCGCTGGCTAGAGGAGAACTGGCCCTCCAACTGAGCCTGGTTTCTCCCAAGGTTTTTTTCTTCATTCTGTTGCCTGATGGAGTGCCACAGTTCCTTTCCACTGTCGCCTCTGGCTTGCTTAGTTGGGGTCATTTAATATTCAACAATATTATTGATTTGACTGCACTGACACTATTGGATGAGAACTGAACTGAGCTGGACGATGACATCACTGTTTTCTGCAGGACTGCTTTGTAGATGAATTGATCTACAGGTGCATCTCAATAAATTAGTTCTTTTTCATAGATTAATATCATGAAAAAGTTTTTTTTCTGTAATTGAATTCAAAAAAGTAAAACAAATATATTCTAGATTTATTAGACATAAAGTGAAATATTTTAGTTGATGATTACAGCCTGCTGCTCATCAAAATCAAAAAATCAGTATCTCAAATTATTAGAATATTTAATTTCAATTTAGGAGAGCTTCAAAAGGAGTGGACTAAAGCTGGAGTCATTGCACACAGACTTCTTCAGGAAATGGGCTTACAACTGTCACATTCCATGTACCAAGCCACTTCTGAACCAAAAATAACATCAGAAGCATCTTACCTGGGCTAAGGAGAAAAAGAACTGGACTGTTGCTCAGTGGTCCAAAGTCCTCTTTTCAGATGAAAGTAAATTTTGCATTTCATTTGGAAATCAAAGTCCCAGAGTCTGGAGGAAGAGTGGAGAGGCACAGAAACCATGTTGCTTGAAGTCCAGTGTGAAGTCAGTGATGATTTGGGCTGCCATGTCATCTGCTGGTGTTGGTCCACTGTGTTTTCTGAAGTCTGTGTTTTCTGAAGCACTTAGAGCACTTAATGCTTCCTTCTGCTGACAAGCTTTATGGAGATGCTGATTTAATTTTCCAGCAGGATTTGACACCTGTCCACACTGCCAAAGGTACCAAAAGCTGGTTCAATGACCATGGTGTTACTGTGCTTGATTGGCCAGCAAACTCGCCTGACATGAACCCCATAGAGAATCTATAAGAATCTAGGAAGATGAGAGACACCAGACCCAACAATGCAGATGACCTGAAGGCCGCTATCAAAGCAACCTGGGCTTCCATTACCCCTGAGCAGTGCCACAGGCTGATTGCCTCCATGCCATGCTGCATTGATGCAGTAATTCATGCAAAAGGAGGCCCAACAAAGTATTGAGTTCATAGAAATGAACATACTTTTCAGAAGCCTGACATTTCCTGACATATCCTTTTTTTTATTGATCTTATGAAGTATTCTAATTTATTGAGATTGAATTGGTGGGTTTTTGTTAAATGTGAGCCAAAATCATCACAATTAAAAGAACCAAAGACTTAAAGTACTTCAGTCTGTGTGCATTGAATTTATTTAATACACAAGTTCCACAATTTGAGTTGATTTACTGAAATAAATGAACTTTTCCATGACATTCTAATTTATTGAGATGCACCTGTAATTGAATAATTGACCTTTGAACTGAATCAACACTGAACTGACTTCATCTGAACAATGACACTATTTTCTGTCAGAGCTGCTGTACAGCCAAAATGAACTCTGTTTGCATCACTGAATCATTTTCCTGTTATCACTGTAAAGCTGCTTTGAAACAATCTGTATTGTATAAAGTGTTATATAAATAAAGGTGACTTGACTTGAATAAAATAAAATCCACAAATCTAATAAAGCAATGGGAGAAGTATGACAAAGCGATTAATTTGTGCTGCCCATGTTCATTCGAGGCATGCAACATGGGCAGCATGAGTGTACCAATGTGTTTTGCTGTAAAATACAGGGAAGCGAGTCATGAGACAGGCGCTCGGTATCAGCATGGCACCACCCATCAGTCCCATTCCTGCCTCACGTGTAATCATCAGTTTGCAGCACCCGTGCAGAACCCACTTCCTCCTCTACCTCCTAATTGTGTGCAGCTCGCCGTCATATTACTGCCTGTGTGAGACAGAAACAACTTAAATTAGTGGAGTTTCATTTTTGTTTGTTTTTAAAGTGTATGTGTTTTTGTGTCATCCATCCATCCATATAAATGTTCTGTTTTATGGACTTTTAGTTTGTTTCACCTTGTTTTCATGTGTTCTGTTCCTGTTTCCATTGTTCCTCATGTTCCTGCTCCTCATTTGTTGCCATGGATAACAATATGTTGCACACCTGTTTCTGGTTGAGTTTGTCATTATCTTTTGTATTTAAGCCCTGAGTTTAATTCTGGCCATTGTATTTTTTGTCTTTGCTCTAGTGTTAAGCTGTTGTGTTGTTTTTCTCCTGTGGACTGTTGCATTACCTTGTTTTTTGTTATTAAAATGTTAATATGTCTAGCATTATATCCACATCTTCCTTGCCTTTGCCTCGGCTGCACTGTAATGATAATATACAGTATATATTGGTAAATGTAGCTTTTATATATATATATATATATTAGTACAGTCCAAAAGTTTGGAACCACTAAGATTTTTAATGTTTTTAAAAGAAGTTTCGTCTGCTCACCAAGGCTACATTTATTTAATTAAAAATACAGTAAAAACAGTAATATTGTGAAATATTATTACAATTTAAAATAACTGTTTTCTATTTGAATATATTTCACAAAGTAATTTATTCCTGTGATGGCAAAGCTGAATTTTCAGCATCATTACTCCAGTCTTCAGTGTCACATGATCCTTCAGAAATCATTCTAATATGCTGATCTGCTGCTCAGAAACATTTAATGTGTACAATTGTACAAAATATTTGTGTACAATCTTTTTTTTTCAGGATTATTTGATGAATAGAAAGTTCAAAAGAACAGTGTTTATCTGAAATCTAATCTTTTGTAACATTATAAATGTTTTTACTGCCACTTTTGAATGATTTAATGCATCCTTGCTGAATAAAAGTATTAATTTCTTTAATTTCTTTTCAAAAAAAAAAAAAAAAAAAAAATTCTTACTGACACCAAACTTTTGAACAGTAGTGTATAATGCTACAGAAGCTTTGTATTTCAGATAAATGCTGTTCTTTTGAACTTTCTATTCATCAAGGAATCCTGAAAAAAAAAATAAACAACTGTTTTCAACATTGAAAATAATCATAAATGTTTATTGAGCAGCAAATCAGCATATTAGAATGATTTCTGAAGGATCATGTGACACTGAAGACTGGAGTAATGATGCTGAAAAATTCAGCTTTGCATCACAGGAATAAATTACTTTGTCAAATATATTTAAATAGTACTCAGCTATTTTAAATTGTAAATAAATGTAGCCTTGGTGAGCAGACGAAACTTCTTTTAAAAACATTAAAAATCTTAGTGGTTCCAAACTTTTGGACTGTACTGTATATATATATATATATATATATATATATATATATATATATATATATATATATATATATATATATATACACACACACACACACACACACACACACACACACACATACATACATATATATTAATTTTTACATTATTTATTTTAGGTAATTAATTTATATTAATATTCACACAGGGAATTTGTACAAGCCTACAGTCTCACAACAATCATTTTTAAAAACAGGGCTGCACTTGCTGTGAAAAAGAAAAAACACGAAGGTGGCTCTGATGGTTGGAAAATCCATCATAACAGAATTTATGAACATATTAAGGGTAACATATCAATCATACTAATGAATGTGTTAAAATGTCAATCTTAATTCTATTATTTAAAATGATTATTAGTTTATTTTATTGGACCAGTTTTCAGAACCACAGCCACAAAATTGAACAAATCCAATTTTTATATATATAAAACACATAGTGTATCTGAGATTGAGATCAAAACATTCAATCATAATGCTAATATTGCAGCTTTAAATTTGGCTAAAAACAATATTTTCTGAAACCGTTGGCTATGAGGTGAAATAATTCTCAGCTACAGTCATACAAACAAGCCACCTGTGCAGTTTTTTGACATGGTTTCAATGGTTATTAGCATGTGGCCAGATATCTTTCACTTCCCCAGTGTAAACTCCATGACCTTCTTTGGAACTGGTCTTTCTTAGATAATGCAGAAATGCTGCATCATTTCAAAGTGATGAAATATTGCTGGCACATGCAGCATTGTGATTCACACACGCTTAGGTTCCCGAAAGTTAATTCAGATATTTTGTCACCTATTATAACTTGATTTATTGTTTTAAGTAGTGCAGTTAAAAAATAAAACCTTTGCTGTCGTTAGTTTTGCTGTTGTGTTCATGTAACATGAGGTGCTGACTGGAAATTTAACAGGAGTCTCCTAACCGCACAGTCTTCAAAAGAGGAAACAGATTAAGTTATAGCACTGTGATCAACCATGAGACTCTGTCTGCACAGCCTCATGCACTTCCCTTAAGAGAACTGAAGACTCATGCTACGCCATGACCAATGGACTGAACGAGTCAGGTAGAAGCCTGTGTGGACCGATCCAACAGACAAGCTACTGTAGCTCAAATTGCTCCATAAGTTAATTCTGGTTTTGATAGAAAGGTTCAGAATACACAGTGCATCGTAGTTTGTTACGTATGGGGCTGCATAGTTGCAGACCAGTCAGGGTGCCTATGCTGACCCCTGTCCACCACCGTAAGCACCAACATTGGGCACATGAGAATCAGAACCAGGTGGCCTGGTCTGATGAATCACATTTTCTTTTACATCATGTGGATGGCCGGGTGGCTCCAGGATGCACTATGGGAAAAGGCAAGCCGGCGGAGGCAGAGTGATGCTTTGGGCAATGTTCTGCTGGGAAACCTTGGGTCCTGTCATCCATGTGGATGTTACTTTGACACGTACCACCTACCTAAGCATTGTTGCAGACCATGTACACCCTTTCATGGAAACAATATTCCCTGGTGACTTCCCTTTCAGTATTCCCTTGTGGCTGTGGCCTCTTTCAGCAGGATAAAGCGCTCTGCCACAAAGCAAAAATGGTTCAGGAATGGTTTGAGGAGCACAACAATGAGTTTGAGGTGTTGACTTGGCCTCCAAATTTCCCAGATCTCAATCCAATTGAGCATCTGTGGGATGTGCTGAACAAACAAGTCCGATCCATGGAATTACAGGACTTAAAGGATCTGCTGCTAACATCTTGGTGCCAGATACCACAGCACACCTTCAGGGGTCTAGTGGAGTCCATGCCTCGATGGGTCAGGGCTGTTTTGGCGGCAAAAGGGGGACCAATACAATATTAGGAAGGTGGCCTTGATGTTATGCCTGATCGGAGTATAGTAGGGAAGTGATTTCGGATGCAGGATGCATGCATGCTGTTGGTGGAGGCAAGAAAAAAGCTTTTAAAAAAAATCAACAGGGTATTACGTTACTAATGTAATTTATGTCATAGAATAAAACATGAAAATATCTTGAATTTGCATTAACCACAGACCTTATTTCAGGCATTAAACCAAAAACAGATTCAAAAAACCCGTTGACTTCAGGAAGATGGAACTGGGTTTTGGCCTACAAAGATTTGGCCTACGTTATTCCCGCAGCACACTATGATGAACCATTTAGACCTCACCGTATAAGCTCAAACAGTGCTGATGGCTAACTTTGTAATGTGTGATATTTAGATATCTTATTCTGTTTAGCTCTCACTTTGACAAGTTGCAAACAGCCAAATATTCCCCCTAAGGAGCTGAAACAGTGGGAGGTGATTTGGAATGGGTTACTGCAAAACTGCTTTCTAATCGGCAAGGGAAAGATCAACTAAAAATGTTAATACTGTCATCATTTACTCACCCTCATGTCATTCCAAACCTATTTGACATTCTTTCTTCCATGAATTGCAATGTTTTGCAGAATATCCGAGCTGTGCTTTTCCATTCAGTGAAGTGAATGAGGGCTGGGGTTGTCAAGTTCAAAAAAAAAAAAAAAAAAGCTTCTCAACTGGTGGGCCGCAGAGTGTGTACTGTGTAGTCATAGTCAAAGAAACAACAACAACAACAACAGCATAATTCTGAATGTTTTACTGATACGAGACTTTAATTTTGAAAGATGTGTGAGAGCTGTTGAATTTTCTGTCCTACGCAGTTTAAGTAAAGTGTGTCAGAGGAAAACGTATTGTCCTGATTCAGTATATGCTGTCAAATGAGATGTTGTCAGGCTGTAGTCATTATTCTAATGTTATATTTGTAACTTGTTAAAGGTGTCATCGAAAGTTTTTTTAAAAGATGTAATATAAGTAATATAAGGTGTCCCCTGAATGTGTCTGTGAAGTTTCAGCTCAAAATACCCCATAGATTTTTTTTTTATTAATTTTTTTAACTGCCTATTTTGAGGCATAATTAGAAATGCGACGATTCAGGCTGCGGCCCCTTTAATTGCTTGCGCTCTCCGCCCCCTCCTGAGCTCTCGACTCTCTCACTGCATAAACAAAGTTCACACAGCTAATATAACCCTCAAAATGGATCTTTACAAAGTGTTCGTCATGCATGCTGCATGCATACATCTGATTATGTGAGTATTGTATTTATTTGGATGTTTACATTTGATTCTGAATGAGTTTGATAGTGCTCCGTGGCTAACGGCTAAAGCTACACTGTTGGAGAGATTTATAAAGAATGAAGTTGTGTTTATGAATTATACAGACTGCAAGTGTTTAATAATGAAAATAGCGACAGCTCTTGTCTCTGTGAATACAGTAAGAAACGATGGTAACTTTAACCACATTTAACAGTACATTAGCAACATGCTAATGAAACATTTAGAAAGACAGTTTACAAATATCACTAAAAATATCATGATATCATGGATCATGTCAGTTATTATTGCTCCATCTGCCATTTTTCGCTATTGTTCTTGTTTGCTTACCTAGTCTGATGATTCAGCTGTGCACAGATCCAGACGTTAATACTGGCTGCCCTTGTGTAATGCCTTGAACATGAGCTGGCATATGCAAATATTGGGGCCGTACATATTAATGAGATTTATATAAGAAGGAGGAAACGGTGTTTGAGACTCACTGCATGTAATTTCCATGTACTGAACTCTTGTTACTTAACTATGCCACAGTAAATTCATTTTTTAATTCTAGGGCACCTTTAAGAAATAAAAAGTCTCTCACCTCAGAAAAATATTTCTCTCCTGTCCAGAGGTTATTTACTTAATTACTTAACTGGTACATTGTGTGTTAGCTGGGAAGAATTTGCATGCAGGCCTATCATTCATCAGGATCAGTAGCCTACATATTTTATTAATACTTCATGTTAGTATTGTGCATTAAGCATGGTATCTGAAGTTTCCATAACCTTGACCCAAACTACCATTTATTTTCAGTTTGTCTTATTTTCTATATTTTTGATGACTGCACTGTAAAAAACTTAAAGTTGAGAAAACTTAAAAGTTTAAATAAGGCAACCAGCTGGAGGAGATGTTTTTTGTTGTTGCATAAAAAGTTCAGTTTACAAGAAGTTAAGAAAACTAAAAAATTTCCTGTAGCTTTTATTTTTTAAAGTGTGTAATGGCTCATAAAATATTTACTGTATTAACAAAACTAGTTTGGGACTGCTATTTAATAGCTTTACCTTTTACCGTTTATTCATCAATGTTGTGAATATTGTGATATTCTCACAATATACAGTTGTGGCCAGAATTATTAGACCCCTTCATAAATATGGTCAAAGATGACTCTAAAAATAAATCTGCATTGTTTATCCTTTTGATCTTTAATTCATAAAATTAGCAAAAAATCTAACCTTTCATTGAAGGAAAATAATTGAAAGTGGGGGGGAAATAACATTAAGAAATAAATGTTTTTCTCCAAAACACATTGCCCACAATTATTAACACCCCTAGAATTTTTTTATGAGTAAAATATCTCTGAAGAATATTCCCATTCATATTTAAAAATTTTTAGCTCACTGGGGTGATCATGAACATGAAATTGGCCAGCCATGACTTCCTGTTCCACAGGAGTATAAACATGAGGAAACACAAAGGCCAAATTCCCTTAATCATTCATCACAATGAGAAAAAACAAAGAATATAGTTCTAATGTGTAGCAAATGATTGTCGAGCTTCACAAAATAGAAAGTGGCTGTAAGAAAATAGCTGAAGCATTGAAAATCCCCATTTCCACTATCAGGGCAATAATTGAGAAGTTCCAATCAACTAAAGATGTTACAAATCTGACTGAAAGAGGACATGTGTCTAAATCGTCCTAATGTGTGGTGAGGAGGAAAGTTTGAGTGGCCAAAGACTCTCCAAGGATCACAGCTGGAGAATTGCAGAGATTAGTTGAGTCTTGAATCTCAGAAAGCCTAAAAAAATTTATCAAAAGCACCTACATCCCCACAAGTTGTTCGGGAGGGTTTCAAGAAAAATCCTCTGCTCTCATCCAGAAACAATCTCCAGCATATTCAGTTGTCAGACAAGACTGGAACTTCAAATGGGACAAGCTTCTATGGTCAGATGAAACTAAAACGAGAGCTTCTTGGCAGCAAACCCACCAGATGGTTTTGGTGCACACATGGATAAAAAGTGCCCCATGTCCACGGTTAAATATACTGCAGATACATGGTATCATGGATTCTATCAAATACCAACAGATAAAAAATCAAAACCTGACCACTTCTGCTAGAAATCTTATAATGGGCTGTGGTTGGATCATCCGTCGGGACAATGATCCAAAACAAACATCAAAACCAGCACAAAAATGGGTCACTGAGCACAAAATGAAGCTTCTGCCATGGCCATCCCATGACCTGAACCCTAAAGAAATGAGTGGAGTGAACTGAAGAGAAGAAGCACCAACATGGAGCTGGGAATCTGAAGGATCTGGAGAGATTCTGTATGGAGGAATTGTCACTAATCTCTTCTCAGGTGTTCTCCAAACTCATCAGGCATTATAGAAGAAGACTCAGAGCTGTTATCTTGGCAAAAGGAGGTTGCAAAAAGAATTGAATAAAGGGTGCTAATAATTGTGGGCAACGTGTTTTGGAGAAAAACATTTATTTCATAATGTTATTTCCCCCCCACTTTCAATTCTTTTCCTTCAATGAAAGGTTAGATTTTTGCTAATTTTATAAATTAAAGATCAAAAGGATAAACAATGCAGATTTATTTTTAGAGTCATCTTTGATCATATTTATGAAGGGGTCTAATAATTCTGGCCACAACTGTACGTGTGTTAAGTAAAGTGGGACGGTATGTGTGTGTCAACCATTTTTGAGAATACATTCAAATTCCTTCAAATGTGGGTCATGGCTTAATGACCATGAGAAAATGTGGGTCCCATGGCCAAACCAGTTGAGGACCACTGCTTTAAAGTATAAAAAAAGTGAATATTTTCAACAGTATTTTTAGTCATTTTCACAGATTCGTATGAATGGGGATCATATTGACGATGGTGTCATCTGTACTTCTCCGTTTCAAGCATATATTTGCCGTGTAAACACCCTAATTATGGACTATTTTTATGTTTGTTTTTTTTATTGTCTTTTTTTTCTTTTTTTGGCTTGACTGAATTGGATGTAAAAGAGCAGCTTGGACATTCTGCGAAATAACTACTTTTGTGTTTCATGGAACATAGAATTCATACAGGTTTGGAATGACATTAAGACAGAGAATGATGACCGAATTTTCATTTTTGGGTGAACTATTCCTTTGGAATAATTGGAAACATGTCAATATCCAAGACTCCAAGAGTTCTTTCCCACCCAGTTGGGTGATCGTCACACCAGTGGGGAGTCAATTGAGGACGGCAGTCTGAGACGCCTCATCTTTCTTCACACAATCCGCTACATGCTTCTCTTTTTTTCTTATCCTTTTCTCTGTCCAAGTGGGTTGATGAATGCACTAGCTACGTTTGCTCTTGGCAGAGCATGTGTAATTTAGGGGCTGAATGCTTTTTCAGAGTCTCTAACTGGCTCCATATGGAGAAGCAGTGTGAGACACTTCAGCGTTTCGTCTCCAGCCACCAGACTGACGTCCATGCAAAGACTGCCATCATATATACCACACTGGACCAGTCTGCTGCTTAGACGGCAGCGCAAATCATATGGTGACTTTCAAACCCCTCTTTTGGAATAGCTTGGCTTTAGAGGCATTTTATACATTGGATGGGTATTTTGAACCTTGTAATAAATAGAAGTAGGATTTTTTTTTTTTTTTTTTTTTTTTTTTGGATATTGAAATAACTTTATTTTTTACATAATTATTTTTTAATTATACATAAAAAGGTGGCAGATTTATGAGACCATAGATGAAATGTAACCAAACAGTTGATGGGCCCCATTGACTGGCCCTGTTTTCCTTGTATGGGCTTTTCTCCCTGATAAGCGTGTGCACAGCCGAGATATTTTTCAACAATGTCACCAAAAGATTGTTTTTTTGGTTGTGAGGGAAAGATAACCTTTTCAGCTTCCTAAAGAACCCAGCGTTAAGGGAACAGTAGATGCAGTTTGTTTTTCCGGAGTTTTGTGTGTATGTTTGTTTGTTCCCGGAATTTCGGTGACAAAGGTTTTGTAAACAAGTCCTAGTTCGACACTGGATTTGCAGATCACGGACGGTGAGTAAAATCGCTTCAAATGTCTGTGTTTTGTTGGCAATCGGTGCCCAAGTGCATATAATGTAAACAATATGAAAGTTTTTGCTCCCTTTTTATTTATAATGATGCTGCAGCTTGCAGACAATCTCTACGCAAACGCTGTGTGCACTCGTGACTCTTGATCTCTGCCCACAGCATGCCTCCAGGAGCTTGGATTTTTTCGGAAAGAGTCAGAACAGCATATCTATCTTTTACAACTATGACAAAACTAAAGACCTTTCGGAGATATGAAGGATGCAATACTACTCTACAGGTGCTCAAGATTAACATGAGATTGGCGGAAACTGTGTGTGTTACCTACCCTTTAAGAATAACATATTCATAATAAAAGCCAAAAAAAAAACGTTTTTTTGATTTCATGGGGACTTTAAAGTTTTAATTAGTTTTGCTTGTTAAAGCAATAATCACTACTATTATTGCTTATACATACACAAGTTTAGAGGATGTACTAAACCCCTAACTAACCCCTACTAATCTTAAATTTTACATTTTTATGCTACAAATATGAATACTACCTCAAATCATGAATTTTGTTGAGGAGAAGTGTGCTAATACTTTAAGTGGATTGGACTGACAAATGATAAAACAGAGATAAAATCCCATGGATTTACATGTGTTGACCCAAGCCATAAGAACTTGAGTGTGGGCTTTTGTTAGCCTTTTTTTATAGCCTCAAGTGAGTGTGGGCTCTCTTTTTTTTCCTTTTTTTTTTTTTTTTTTTGCTAGTAAGCCAACACCTAGCAACACCCTAGCAACACGCAACACCCTGGAACACTCAAGCATTGTGGCGGTGACATTTGCACTGGCTAGATCCACTCTCATTATCTCCAGAATTAAACAGTTAAAGATGACTGAATTTCAGCACCACTAGGCTGAAAACAGATAATGTTTTCAAAACAGGTTTCCTAAACATTCCCCCATTGGTCGGCCCAAACTCACACCATTGGTCGAGTCAGTGTTGCTATGTTGGGCTGGTCAGGAAGATCAAACAAACAAAGATGCCACAGAAACTGTTTCATGTTTTTAGACGAATCAACCTCAAAGTGCTTATAGTTGTCGGCATATTAAACTGAAATAGGCAAAATCCTTTTAGCATTAAAAAAATTATACACATCACCTTTAAATACTGTGCCTGTGCTCTTTGCAAATAAAGAAAAAAAAAAAATTATATGGTCAATAAATCATGGCAACGTATTTTTATATTACTCTAACCCATCAAAATAATGTAACCAATTCATGTTTTAAGTTACACGAATTTCAACTAGACAAGTTTAAAATAAAAATGACTTGTACACTCAGTGTGATTAAGTTGAGTTGCTACCTTCAATTTGTAAGTTGAATTAAGTGGGACGCTCCAACAAGGGAAAAATACTTTGAAATAGAAGAAACCCTTTTTGTTCACTCAATAATACAGGAGGTTGTTGAAAAGAACCTGAAAAACCACCTTAAATGACTCCAGATCGTACCAGCGTCACATCTGTGTGTCCTCACATAACCTGTTTTGCCTTGTGCCCTCTGTAATGTAAGGGCCACATATACATTTGGCTGCCGTCCACACCAATCTTACGCACACACGCGGAAAACTCACATGTACTGCATTCCACAGGAGCCTGCTCATAAGGGGCCTTCAGCGGGGTGGAGATCCCTCCTCCCCGTACTTCCTCCTTCTCTGTCAGTACATGCCGCTTAAAGCAAATGTTGGACCACACTGCTAAGGAAAGGAGCGAGATGGAAAGCAAGGCAAAACTCAGGAGAGTTGTGAGAAAAAGTAGTAAATGCCAGTTCTCATATTGCACTGAGCTTTACCACCTGTTCATCTCTCAGAACCCAACGTAAGTCCTTGGTTGACCCACTCAGAGCCACTTCTGGGCATTTCAACCCTCATTTGCTGGATCTTAAGAGATGCATATTGGATCCAGATAACTCTCTTGGCTGGGTGTTGTCCAAAGGCAGAGAGATCAGGGCATAATGTCAAGATCATTCTAGTGACGAGGACCAGCTGGAAGCCTGAACCATAATAGAAATCCAACACCCAGACCTGGAGAGAAGTGCAAGGAGAAAAAAGTGCCAGTTAAGCACTTTTTTTCCTGGCGTCCTTTACTATAAAAGCCAGGACAAAGATCCCCACTGCTTTTCACACGATTGCTTTCCACAGGACCATCTGGCTCTAGAAACCCCCAAGCCGATCACATCTCAGTGCTGAGGAGGAGCCAGAAAGAACCCAAAGCCTGAAATGGGGTGACTGAGTTCATTCTAACTAAGAGTAGAGGGCTATTTCTGTGAGAAAAGTCAAAGCGCTCCACTTTTTACAAACTTCGATTTATCAGTGAAATATCTCCAGCAGCTCCTTTAAAGTTGTACCAAGTCAGTTTTAGATCACAGTCATTTTACACCTTAAGAAATCTTTCAGATCACATGATCAGACAAATACCACTACCATTTTATCTAGGTAGCCATCTGTTATTGTATATGTCTGGTTGCTGAATAAATTCAATGGGTGACAAATATGCCTGCGAATATAGTATTTCAACAATGTTGTGGAAATATTTATGGCAGCTGCCAAAAAAACATTACTAAAATGGCTCTCAAAAAAGACCCACCAACATTTGAGGAGTATATGTGGACTGTGAGGGAGAAGAAGTATGTGATGGAAAAGATAACACCAATTACGGCTCCAGATGAGTCCATTCATGGAGAGTCTGGATGAAGTTAAAGGGTTAGTTCACCCAAAAATGTAATTTCTGCCCATCATCCTCATATCATAAGACCTTCGTTCATCTTTGGAACACAAATTAAGATTTTTATCCCTCATTATAAACAACAAAATTACCGTCATTCAATGTCCATAAAAGTAGCAAAGACAAAGTTAAAATAGTCTACGTGACTACAGTGGTTCAACCTTAATGTTATGAAGCGACGAGAATACTTTTTGTGCGCCAAAACAAAACAAAAACAATGACTTTATTCAACAATTTTTCCTCTTTTCTGTCTGTTATGCAGTTGGCACAGTGTTGCATTTCCGTGTTTACGTCCAAACACTGGCTCATTATTGGCCGGCTCCTGCATCAACATCACAAGCATGCGTTGTGCTGCTCACGTGAACAGGCTTCAGTCAATACTGAGCCGCAGTTCGGATGTAGAACCCAGAGGTGTAAAGTACTTAAAGGTGCCCTCGAATGAAAAATTTAATTTATCTTTGCATAGTCAAATAACAAGAGTTCAGTACATGGAAAAGACATATACTGAGTCTCAAACTCCATTATTTCCTCCTTCTTATATAAATCTCATTTGTTTAAAAGACCTCCAAAAAACAGGCAAATCTCAACATAACACCGACTGTTATGTAAAAGTCAGGGTGTACGCCCCGAATATTTGCATATGCCAGCCCATGTTCCCAACATTATGAAAGGCATTAGACAAGGGCAGAACTTCTGGATCTGCACAGGTGAATCAACAGACTAGGTAAGCAAGCAAGAACAATAGCGAAAAATAGCAGATGGAGCAATAATAACTGACATGATTCATGATATCATGATATTTTTAGTGATATTTGTAAATTGTCTTTCTAAATGTTTCGTTAGCATCTTGCTAATGTACTGTTAAATGTGGTTAAAGTTACCATCGTTTCTTACTGTATTCACAGAGACAAGAGCCGTCACTATTTTCATTATTAAACACAGTCTGTATAATTCATAAACACAACTTCATTCTTTATAAATATCTCCAACAGTGTAGCATTAGCTGTTAGCCACGGAGCATAGCCTCAAATTCATTCAGAATCAAATGTAAACAATATAACAATACTCATACAATACTCACATAATCCGACGCATACATGCCGCATGCATGACGAACACTTTGTAAAGATCCATTTGAGGGTTATATTACCTTTGTAAACTTTGTTTATGCACTGTTCAAGGCAAGCGCGAGCTCCGTGGGCGTGGAGCACGAGAATTAAAGGGCCAGTAGCCCTGAATCAGCTCATTTATAATGATGCCCCAAAAAAGGCAGTTAAAAAAATGAATTAAAAAGAATCTATGGGGTATTTTGAGCTGAAACTTCAAAGACACATTCAGGGGACACCTAAGACTTTTTAAAAGTTCTAGGGCACCTTTAAGTAAATGTAATTAGTTAATGTACTAAAGTATCTTTTTGGCTACTTTGTAGATGTACTGAGTATCAAAGATATTGGCAACTTTTACTCTACTTGACTACATTTTTGAGCAAGTAAATGTACTTTTTATTCCACTACATTTGTGATGAGTGATGCAATAAAAAATTACATTTTTCATGGCAGCTAACTTTTTCTGAAGCAGTTTGTTTCTGATATAAAGAAGCAATATCGCCATCTAAGGGCATTGAAGGTACTATATTTTATGCATTTTGCCTTCACTCCCCCAAAACTTGTCAACAAGGCTACTTTACGTGAATGTGAGTGCATTAGCAGGTAGTTGCTGAATCGCAGATGTTTTATTTATTAGATGAGGAAATGACTGCAGCTGGTGATGAAGCTCAAACTAGCACATACAGTAGATTTTGACTATTTAATTTTACTTAACATTGTTTTATTTATCCGCTATATTGACAAGACCGTTTTGACGGATATTGGTCTACTTATGGCCTTTTTGTGCACAAGCTTAACTGAGACTTGAGAGTTTGTAGACATTTAAAAGGTTGTTGTGTCGACCTTGATTTATTGCAATTTTGAGTTGTTTAGAAAATAAACTTGATTTCTCATCGTACAAATCAATTGTTTCTTATTTTCACCGGCATGACTCTCAGGTGTTGAGGTATAGTGCATCTTTGAGCCTACATTCAGCATGGGTAAAATACTTAAGTACTGTTAAAATCAGATACTTTAAGACTTTTACTCAAGTCGTATTGGAATTGGTGTCTTGTAACTTGTAGTGGAGTCATTTTCGATGTAAGGTATCAGTACTTTTACTCAAATATGGTTTTCAGGTACTCTTTACACCTCTGGTAGAACCTGGAAGCGCTGCAAAGAATATAGCATAACAGAATGACAGGGCAGAGAAGAATTTGTTGAATAAGGTCATTATTTTTGTTTTATTTTTGTGCACAAAAAGTTTTCTCGTCGCTTCATAACATTAAGGTTGAACCACTGTAGTCACGTTGACTATTTTAACGTTGTCTTTACTACTTTTCTGGACATTGAATGTGGTCATTTAGTTTACACCTTCTCTATTCTACTTACAGAACGAACGCAGTGCCAGTTCCATTTTTTCCATAAGTAGAATAGGCAATGCGTAGGACATACAGCGTAAGCTTTTTGAAGAATACGAAAGTGGAACCACTTGGACTTCTAAAATGACTGAGCGTTTTGCTAGATAGGAACCTTATCCCTCATCTGGTATTGTTTAAAGCCCTTTGAAGCTGCACTGAAACTGTAATTTTGACCTTCAACAGTGGAGTCCATTGAAGTCCATTATAAGGAGAATAATCCTGGAATGTTTTCATCAAAAACCTTAATTTCTTTTCGACTGAAGAAAGAAGGACATGGACATCTTAGATGACATGGGGGAGAGTAAATTATCAGGAAAATTTTATTTGTAAGTGAACTAATCCTTTAATGTTGTAATGCTTTTTTTGGCAGCTGCCATAAATGTTTGTAAAAATGCTTTCTTCCTACATTCAACCAATCATGAAATGTTTTCGGTTACCATTGTTGAAATATTATATTCGCAGGCATATTTGTGGCCAATTGTAAATTTATTCCACAACTGATAAAATTAGTGTATTTGTCTGATCATGTGATCTGAAAGACAGGTTATGATTATTTGAAGGTTCAACTGACCTTGTCTGACAGATGACAGTCTGGCTACTGATTCAGAGGAACATCTTTACAAGTTCACACTTATGTTTGTGTTACATTTTTCAAAATCATAATAATTTGTTTCTTTCCAGGTTTTTCAAAGAGGTCACATACCTGTACTGTACTTTTTGGACATTGGTTTTAAGATTTCCCACAAGAAGATTCTTCATAGAGCTCAAATTTCTCCCTCTCAGTGCAGTAGATTTAGAGCTGATTTCTCTCCTGTTCCAAATGCAAGACAGAAATAGGTAGTCTTATTCATTGCCTGTGGTTCTGTAATAAGATACAGAGGTTCTGGTGTGATGTTTCTGAAGAACTAAATAAAGTTTTTGGTGTTTCTTATTTTCCAGATCCATTGTCTGACCTACTGGGAATGTCTCCTCCTATAGTTCATGATAAATTAGGCTTTTTAATCTCCTAATTTTCAATGCTAGAAAATGTACACTTCTACAATGGATCTCGGATGAAGTCCCCTCTGTTAAAATATGGCATCGAACTATTCTTGAATATGTGTCATCTGACTTATACGCTACATGAGAGGAGTGGAGTGTTTCATAACATTTGGGAACATTATCTGACATAATGCTGATCTTGGTAGCCAAACTATAATGTTTACTTATCACTACTACTTCATCATTGATTTATTTTTCCAGATTTGTTGAATTTACATGTGTATATGTACATGTAATTTTTTTGTGAGGTGAAATGTATTTTATTGTTGTTGTTATTCTTTCTGAAAATAAAAAAGATTTCCCACAAGCCCTCAAAACTTTCAAAGTACCCTTGTCCTTGTGAATAAATAAAGAGAGACAGTCACATTGGATTCTTCTTTATATAACATAATTTATATACACATGGCTTTTTACAGCGGCAGCATGTTTCTTGTACAGAAATACAAGCACAACATCGGCATCAAGAGCAAAAAACAGAGCTCCGTAGCCTCACATTTCACAAACTGTTTGCTCTCTGCTGATGAACTTAATTAATGAAGATATAATATACATATGTCAGTATTGGCATGTCAGCTTAACAATATAATTTCTCTTATAGATTATTACTTTCTCAAATACATAAACAAATTGCACCTTTAGTTATATCATCTTTTGATTGTGAATCAAATCATTTCTGTACATAAGTTAAGAAATGTAACAGTTTGTTTCAAAATAGATAATCTTCACTTTTTCGTCTCTCTAGGAGAACACATTACATCTATAGACAAAGTGCAATATTTTAATTTAAAGGATTTTTTTCTCATTAAAAATTGGTCCAAACTCCACAATCTGAAGAAAACAGCTACATTTTCTTCCAAATTTGTCTCAATTATTATTATTATTATTATTAGTTTTTTTTTTTTTTGCCTTTTCATTTGTCCATGTTTTCTACAAACTGCTGCTAAATACAAGAATAACAGTGTCAGTGTACAAAAAGCTTTGCATGTAAATTATCTTCTACTCTAAATATACTTCATCAGAACTATGAACTAACATCTGTGACATTAACATAACATTAACTCCACAGCTCTATCAAACATGAAATATCAAATATCTCGTCATCGATAAAAACATACTGGAGATGACAATAATCATACTAATCATTAAAGTACATGGATGTGCATAGGTGGGGTCACCTGCTAAATTCACAAAGCAAATGCATGTTCATGGTGGTGGGCACAGTGATATTAGTAAAAAGTATCTGATCTTTTCCCTGTGCTGGGTGAGGCAGTGTGGGTCAGAGGTTAATAATAATATTTTTTTTATGGTGTGAAGTAAACAGATGTCTGACTTTCGTCCCACGACTGAACCTCACTGTATCCCAACCAGGTGCAACAAGAAATTTGTCTGTTGTTCATACTGAAAGTGAAAATTATGGCACAGCCATTCATATTTTATTTTATATAGAGAGTTCTGTAGAGTGGAATTTTGGACCAATTAGATTTCACAATGGCCAGGGCTACACAGTACAAAGCCATAGGAATAGATACCAAAACTTGTAGATTTTTGCTCTATCACATTCCATTTGGTTAGTAAACGGTGTTACCGTCCTCAAATTAGAAAGAACACTTCTAATAGCATTTAATGTTTAAAAGTTGGCCAACAGTGAGAACCTAATGTATCATAGTCTTCTCCAAAGCATTAAAATGTCTTCAACGTTTGTTTTATAACACTACTCAAGAAATCATTTTCCATATTTTCTAGTCTTCAATGAATTATCTGAGATATGCTTCAATTTTTGCTTGCCAGTTTGAACATTTTTTAAGGTCTACCTGTAGTAGTGCAAGGAAACAAAACTGTTGAAATTTTCGGTAAAATGAAAAACAAAAGATGAGGCAGCACAGACCTGGAAAATCACCACAAACTTGTAGAACGTATACATCACAGTGCCAGCAATTTGAGAGAGATGTGAAATAAAACAGAAATATGATACAAGTGTAAATGATACAAACACACCACTTCTCCTTCAGCCAAATAAATAATATTATTTCAAAAACTCTCTACAGTTTCTTAAAGGCAGAAAACTGTAGCATTACTACAGCAACAGATTCAATACGGTGGTGAAGGCATGGAGTCTGCTAGCGCTGTAGCTCTAAACTACTTTAACCACTGTAAAAGGCTTTGGTGGTGTCTGGGGCCCTGTGAGAAATTCTTAAGAGCAAATCCAACAATTTCCCCCCCCACATTTTTCTTACCAATGGAATCTTTAAATTTAACTCTTATATGGGTCATCTTTTTTTGATCTCTTGATCTTTTTTTTTAATGCAGGAATGCACAGATTATTTTATTTATTTAATTTTAAATGCTAAATTTGTCTTTTGAGGACCCCAAACCTCTGAAGAAACACACTATACACAGCTTAGAGGAGTAATTCATCCAAAAATTAAAATTCTGGGATCATTTACTCGTCCTCCTGTCATTCCAAACTTGTGTGACATGCTTTTTTCCATGACACACAAAGGATGCATTTGAATGAACCACTGGTGTTCGCCATTAAATGATAATGATGACGATTTGATTTATTTTCATTACATGAGAAAGAGCAGCCAGGACATTGTTCAAAAAATCACCTTTTGTGTTCCACAGAATAAATAAATGAGTTTGGAATGACACGAGTAAATAGGTTTTTCAATATTGGGTGAACTATTCCTTTAAATAACAAAAATCTCAAACCAAATAAATCTGAAGCCAATAATAAACAGCAATACGAATAATTAGGATAATACAAAAGGAAAAAAAAAAACTAAATATTTCTACTTTATATGTTTTTGCAATATATATTTCATGTATTTACAAGAAATGTGGAAAGATGTATACAATTCAGATGAGAAACATTCTTCCATGTAAGCCCACCAAAATGTAAAATATCAAATCCAGTTTCTCTCAGGTTTAGAAAACAACATTAAATATGTTGCCCTGATTGTTGATTTCATTGTGTAAACTCTCTGTACACCAGTTTATAGTAACATACTCTTTAGAAATGTAGTACTGTACATCTGCTCTTCGTCAAATATGCTGACGAGACAGAAATGAAAGTGTTATGATGTGCTGTATGCGACATAGTTCAACTAGTCTGCAACAATTTCCCTAACGTTTTTAAGGTCTTGTTTCTGCAGGACCATTTCTAAATAAATCTATTTACAGTCATTCCTGCCTACAACTGTTCCAGTTCTTCTTCCCAATAAGGCCAATCATGGAGTCTCCATGAAGCACAGCATGAATGCATTACCCTCATCAAAAATTGCAGGGTAGGGTTTTGAACTGACAACACAATGAATGAAAGAGAGATATTAACTTGGGTGTCACTTTTCTGAGGTGTATCAAATGTACTTGAGGTGTGCTGCCTGGTCTTGGATTAGGTGGTTATTCCTTATCACAGTTTGCCCTTAATGGAAAATGTGGCTTTAAAATCATTCCTGTAAATTGGTGTGGACATTGGTAAGTGTGTGCTGCAGCAGATGTAAGGGCCTCAAGATTTCATTGCCCTGATTTGAGCACAGATTCTCTACAGCAAGAAGAAGGCAGTAAAATAAAGCTTGTCAGTTTGGCTATGGAGCACAGGCACCTGGTTTGGCACTTGGTTTGAACGTGAGTCCCAATGTCTGAGGAGAACGTCCTTGCAATTTAGCTCCGCACTGAGCCAATGTGCTTGGCAGTGTGAGGTTTATCTCAGCCGCCTCTGCTGAAGAAAGCGAAAGAATAACAGGGGCTACGTTCCCTGACGAGGGGTTGACGAGAGTTTTGGATGCATGTGAACAGCCGCTCAGTGTTGCTGTACTCCAGTTGAAAGTTTTTACCTGTAATAAAAACAAAAAAGATGTCAAATTTTCTTACTGTCCAACAGACCTCTTCACATATCTAAGTCATCTACATAGTGTCAAAGTTGTGCTTTACAAAACTACTCAAAAGGGTTAGTTCACCCGAAAATGAAATTTATCCCATAATGACTCAGCCAAACACAATCTTAGTTACATTAAAAAATGTTCTGGCTTATCCAAGCTTTATAATGGGAGTGAATAGTAACCAAGATTCTGAAGTCCAAAAAAGCACATCCATCCATCCTAAAAGTAATCCATATGGCTCCAGGGTCTTAAAAAAAGGCCTTCTGAAGTGAAGTGATGCATTTTTGTAAGAAAAATATCCATATTTATAAACTAGAATCTAGAACTAGCTTCCTTACGTGAGTCTAGTTGCTACGGAAGAGTGACCTCCGACTCGACGCATGACATATTGAAGAAAGTGGAAGCACAGAGGATAGAGCAAAAACAAAACACTGGTCACAAATTAGTCTAAAACGAGAATTTTTATAGAGAAATGTCGAAGGAGCTTGACCTTGTTGCCCAGCCCTATTTGTTCCGTATAACGAAATTACACGGCTCGTGCGGTTGCAAGAGCCATGTAATTTCGTTACACGGAAGCTACTGATTACAGTTTATAAAGATATAAATATGGATATTTTTCTTACAAAAATGCAACAATTCACTTCTGAACATAATAATAATAATAATAATAATAATAACTTTATTTTGTATAGCGCTTTTAAAAGTAATTTCTCAAAGCGCTTTACATAAGTAAAAATTAAGATAAATTAAATAAAACACATTACAAAAATTAAGATAAATAAAATAAAACACATTACAAGAGGTATTTATAAACAATAGGGAAAAACATCCCATGACAACCACAATAATCACTTTTCACCCAAATGCTTCCCTAAAATAATGAGTTAATGAGGGGGTTAATAAAACACCTTTATTAACCCCCTGGAGCCGTGTAGATTACTTTTATGATGGATGGATGTGCTTTTTTGGGCTTCAGTTCACTCCCATTATGAAGTTTGGAAGAGCCAGAATATTTTTTAATATAACTCCAATTGTGTTTGACTGAAAGAAGAAAGTCATAGACCTAGGATGGATTAAGGGTGAGTAATTTATTGAAATAATATTTATTTATGGGTGAACTAACCCTTTAAGTTTCAGGTCTCTAGATACTGATTAGTTGTAAACATCTTATTGACCCCAAAGTTTAATAAAAGTAGTGTCCTACCCAGACACCCAGCTGTGGGTGGTGGTCTTTACACTGTGAGGCGGGAACCCCTGTTGGGTGGCCATGGGGTCGAAGTTGAAGTCCAGTGATTCTCCATCCATGAGCGTATCATGCAAGATGGACTCCACATCACATTCGAAACGCTCCACAGGCATACCGTCCAGATCACTGGGCAGCTTCTCCATGTGTTGCTGTTGCTGGTGGGGCATCATCCCTGGACTGCGGCCATATCCGTTGCTGTTGATGCTGCAGTAAGGAATCCCACCTCCAAGATGACTGGAGCCTCCGTACTGCATCTGCATGGCTGACTTGATGCTTCCCAGGCGTCCACCGGGACCGCTGTGGCCAATCGCAGCCAGAGGGTGCAGCGATCGCCCATTCAATGCCACAGATGTGGGTGGGGCTTGTCCGTGCATACTGTGCGGATGAGAGAGGGCATGGCTATGAGATGCTCCACCTCCCATAAGTTCATTCCGCCCACTGCTGTAAGGGGGTAACATACATCCACCACCTCCAGCTGACTGGGAGACAACGGTATCCACCGAGGGCAGGAGCTCTCCAGGCTCCCCATCAGATGTTAGAAGCTCCTTCAGCAGCCCTGCTGTGCAGTTAAACTGGCCCATAGTTCCTGGACCGGGACCAAAACTGGACTTGCTTTCTGGCAGAGACTGCATCGGCATGGGGGACATGCTACCCATTCCTGCCTGGCCGTAGAGACACTTACGATAGTCTTGTTGGGTCTGCTGGTTGACTGCAGCCAGGCCTGGGGAACTGTAGGTGGAGTAACCAGGGCTGGTCTGCATCAGCGAGGAGGGTGAGGACTGGTTGGATCCTGACCCAGGGCCTCCTGTAGGCCCCACTGATTGGTTCTTAGGTGAGAGCAAGTTGAGGTTATCCAGAAGGTTTTCCATCACATTCTCAGAGCCACTGTGACCCATAGAACCAGCCATTTCAGACAAGCTGGGGAGGGTGGAGGTCATTTTGGCCCCTGACCCAGGGCCTGGGTAGACCATATGGACGTCAGAGTCTCCAAGTTCGTCGTCAATAAAAGGCGAGAGACGACCGCTAAGTGTGCTGGCATTGGAGCTGGTGCGGGGCCGGAAAGCCGTCCAGGCATCAAAGTCGTCGTTGCTGTGGGAGTTTGGACTACCGGGCCACTTGCCGTACTGAGAGCCTGGGCTGTCTGCACCCCCCTCGGGCCCACCTTGAAGAGCCAGCTATAAATATAGAGATGAACAGAACCACTCGTGAGAATTGTATACTCATGGATAGTGTGCACTGTTTATCAAAGAGATCACAGCAAGGTTTGGTGTGCAGCTTTTACCTTTTTCTTGGCCGCTCGTCCTCTGCTCTTGGCAAACTTGCTGTTATTGTCCATGGAGGCGGCTCGGCGTCGAGGCGACTTGCCACTTTTGCCACCTTCAGGGTTGAGCATCCACCAAGAACTCTTACCTGTCCCCTCATTCTGCACACGGATAAACCTACTATGTAGGGACAGGTTGTGTCTAATTGAGTTCTGTAGAAGAGAAGGAGAAAAAGTATGAGTGTTATGTTCAGAGTTTGCCTCGTTCCCGTAAATTCCCCTCTGACGGTAAATCAACAGAGTGCAAATCTCACAGCAGCTGTTTTCTATTAAACTCTCTTTTCTCTTCACCTCCGCTTTCGTCCACTCACCCTTTCCTTCACCTATATGTATCATTTTCTGTCATTCAAAGGAGACAGTTTTCCTTGAAAATCAGCCATTCTCTTAAACATATTCTTGCAAATATTTACAAATTGCTCTCAATGGTGCATTCAAATAGAACGGAGAATCCCTTCAATGTTTTGCTGTGAATCATAAAAACATAATTCTATTTTTAGTGAGGATGGACATTCCTATTTGAAGTATAATCCTCAAGTTTAGACCACATTTAGACTACGTATACTACCCTTTATCTAGTATCAATTTTAAATTATACAATTTGTGTACAAGAGAAAGAATTTGTTCCTCTGAATGTGGATCAATTGATTTGAAAGTATTAAAGGTTACATGTCCCCTATCAGATTTATATGCAAACGCAACTATGAGTAAGCCATTCATAAGTTGATTTACTATAAGAGCATAAATACTGGCATTTTCAAAATATTTCTTTGTTTGTTTGAGTGGCTTGGCCTGTCAACTTCTGTTCTCAACCAATGATGTGTTTGCGGCAAGACTACCTGTTTATCTGAACAATGGAAGATGGGGATTGTTCCAAAAAACTAACTTTTTCGAAATAGTGACATGCAAGTTCCAAGAACATTTTTGGTTTTTATTATCTGTTCCTTTACAGGAGACCAAAATGATCAAAGAAAAACATAAAAAAGCATCGCCACATGCTCTGACTTAATTAGCAACAAATCACTTAAATAGCAACCTTTTTTAATGACCAGCCAAAGCAGCCATTTCTATGCATGCTATTCTACTCTTGCCAATAAATAGTTGTGGCACTAGGGCGAATTTAGTCTAGTATAATTATGAACTTTTCTATCATTCTGAAGAGTTCACATACCGTAATGTCTGGCAAACATGGGTAAACATTCAGCCTGGCATAGACACATTACCTACGTTGTCATGGTGATCTCAATCATTAGGACCATTTTCCCTAGAGAGGTGGAAAATGGGGGATTTTTGAAATGCTGGCCTAATGCTTCCTATGTCTAATTTAGAGTTGTTAATGGATAGTTACAGGATGTGATGGCAGCTTAAGATGGTCTTTGCGGTTGTTTGTGAACTAAAATGCTTCATGAAGCACATGCAGAGACATGATTTTTATTTTCTTTTAAATCTGACCCATTAATCCTATAGTGGAGCAGTTTCACATATGGTCATTGTAACATGCTCACAATGAAACACACAGATCTAAGTGAATTAATATTGAAAATACTATTAAACATTCATTTGGAAAAAAAATACTTTATTAAATTATTTATATTATCTTACATTATTATATTACATAATGCCTTTTTTTAGTCTTACATTTCATAAAATTGGACAAGCTCAATGCCGACTCATTTTCTGCCAATTCTTCTTTTTTTTTGTGCAAAGGATTGCGGGTGATTGGAAGACACAGATGACACACTTGATGCATCCTTCAAAATATGGCAAATTAATCTTTCAAATTGAGAATTTAATATTTGGCATGTTTGTGTGCTTCTGTGTGTCCCTGTGTTTGTAACAAGCAGAGTGTGTGCAGAGGGTGCGCTGTGCACCCACCTATAAGCGCATATTAGTAACACGCCCTTTAAATAAAAAAAATAAAATAAAATACTGAGCCATTGACTTTAGACCAGGTTTTTGTTGGTCAATGGTGTAGTCGTTTTCAGTTGCCTCAAAATAGCAACACGCCAACAATGCACCTGAACACACTTCATTTTCAGACCAACACACCCATGGGCGAACAGATGGGCACAAGTACATTTGCTATTTTAACAACGTTGGGCGCTGGACGTGAAAATGATAACTGCGTCAGGTTTAAACTAGCAAAAAACAGTTGGTGTCGCATTGGCGCAGGTGTATGATAGGGCCCTCATAAATCATTCAAACTTTTAGATCAAATGGTAAAAATGTTTTTCAAAAATGCACGGAAAAAACAGGGCTCCCAGAAATTGCGTGAAGCCAGCCAATCAGAAACAGCTCCTGCCATTGTTGTGGGCAGTTTGCATCACATGGTCCATGAACAGGGAAGTGTCACAATGACTGGACAGATAATATCCTATGAAGACTTACACTATATGTGCCAAAATTAACAGAGGGAAACAAAACCTGAAAATCAACAGCACTTCAGAGCTACGCACAACATGAATCCAAAGCAAAAGAGTACCAACTGACCCCACTAACCATAACACTGTCCATCTGTCTTAAATTTATAATCCTTTCCACACACGGCAGAACTGAAAACACAGCATCACTGCTTAAAACACAACTTTGCATGTCATGTGAAATGTCTCTTGGCCAGTCCGCAAACTTGTATAGCGTGACAAATTTAACCACAACCACATTAGAAGAGGATTCACTGATGGATATATGGAGAGGTTTGGAAGAATGAGAGCCCCGAGGGTCTGGGGAATATCAGGACAGAATGTAGCATTCTGAGGCTGCGTCCATATTAATCCAGATACATTTGAAAATCTTTTTCTTTGCCCTGTGATGCATATTGCACCAATAGATATCTATGTTTATACCAGTATGTACCTGCTATGCGCTCTTCACATTCACAGTGTTGCTTAAGATAAATGTTACTTTGTACAATCTTCAAAGATGACAGAAAAAGTATTCACAATTGCTTTCCTGTGGCAATCATGAAGGCAACTGCATTTTAAACCAAATATGGAATGGCAATTGAGTGCGACCTTGACACTCCTGTAAGTGGTGAGATATTTTGCTAATAAAATGGTCGTAGTACCTTGGAGTACCTTGAGAACCTTATTATGTCTGGTCTCTCTGTATTATCTCAGTGAGCTTTTATTATGTTTTACGCATGCGCAGTAAGGTGATTTTAGCGTTTTCCGATGGATGGATGGATGGATGGATGGATGAGGAACTTTTGGAAAATGCTTGAAAACGCTAGTGTGGATGGGGAGCATTTTGAAACAAAAACACTCTGAGAACATACAGCCTAGAACCCAAATGATATCAAAGCGTGCTCATCCTGTGTGCAGGTCTGCGGCTTCCTTCCCGATTGACACATTTTTAGCCTGTTTTGACAATAGTTGATGTATTAGTGGCGGCAGAACACAGGAACTTCGACATTCCAGCTAATCACTGTGTTCAAAGTTCAAACGTAATCACAGCTAGCCCGCTAATACACTATCTCTTCTGGAACTACAGTGTCCCAATACACATTCCTGTCTGTGGATACTAAACCCCAACCATCACTCTTGTATGAAGATCCTATAATCTTGGGTTCACAACAATACTGCCATTCCACAGATACCACAACAGTACCACAATGAGAGGACATTATATAAAAAAGGAGCGATTTCTGGAATGTTATGTTTGAGTACGAACACAATGTGTCATCTATGCAAATGAATCATATCATTATGTTGACCTACAGTGGAAATGTGTATATATTTTACTGTCAGCATGGTATATTGTAAAGTGCTGAAAAACGTCAATTTTCAATCATTTCATATCTAGTCTATGCAACTGTACTATCTGAATAAAAATGACTAAAATGCCAAAAATGAATTACAAATACATTTGTAGTAACTTGGTGTTATGCTGTATTCCATTCAAAGCGAGATATTCTTACTTTATATCACTGATTTATGATGTTTAAAGAAATAAAATGATAATGCATTTGTTTTGCAGGTGTGTGACTGTCAACAGAAACAATCGTTTTCCACGTTTAGCACACTGATCTCTGCAAATGTTTGCTAAACAAGTTTTATGACCATATAAAATGTATCTATGTGTCAAAGTGCCTACATTATGTTTTAAACATTTCCTGGGTGCCGCCATCTTTGCCTGAGGTCATGCATCTGTATCTGGAAGTAGTTTGGCAAACTATTGTACTTTTCCAAATTTAATTGGAAATTCAGGTTTTCATTTACATGGAGCACAACACTGGCCATAGCAAAAAGATTATGCAAGTTGTACACTGTATTTTTCAGCAATATTTCTGAGCAATATGTACACTCTAAAAAATGCTGGGTTAAAAACAACCCAAGTTGGGTTGAAAATGGACAAACCCTGCTATTGGGTTGTTTTAACCCAGCGGTTGGGTTAAATGTTTGCCCAACCTGCTGGGTAGTTTTATTTAACCCAACTATTGTTTAAAAATTGCTATATGGCTAGCTTAAAATGAACCCAGATGCAATTAGAGGCAACAATAATAGACAAAAGGTGAATGTTTATTAATAAGCTTTAATATTTTATTAATATAAATTGAATAGTTTAATAGTTTATTAATATAAATCTATTAATAAGCAATTTAGTAAATGTTTATTGTTTCATAATTATTCATTGAACATTAATAAATGTTCATTTCCAACATACTTTGGGTTAATTTTAATTAAGCAATACAGTAATTTTTAAACAATAGTTGAGTTAAATAAAACTACCCAGCAGGTTGGGCAAACATTTAACCCTACCGCTGGGTTAAAACAACCCAATTGCTGGGTTTGTCCATTTTCAACCCAACTTGGGTTGTTTTTTTAACCCAGCATGTTTTAGAGTGTATATGTATATTTTAAATGCAGCTTCCAAAAAAAAAAAAAAATCATATTTTGTCAGTCCATTTGTGTCCAAACTCACTTTTCTCATGGCACTGGAAATATAAGACTTTCCCCCCATGGAACACAAAATGTTTTACAAATGCTCAGGTAGAGGATTTTGTAAGTGAACAAACCAGGGTCCTCAAACCTTTTGATCACTGACATTTCCATAGTCATTTGTAATTGCTGAATAAGATTTTTTTCAGAATGATTTTATATAGATTGTGTTGATAATGAGCATTTTCTAGCCAAGCTGAGCATAACAATTTCCATTACTTTTCCTTGACTATTGAAAATTATTATTATTAATTATTAGATTATGCCTGGGCAAGTCTTTAAAAACACAACTTTCATACCAAGTTTTCTATAACCGTGGGAACCCTAACAAACATGTCATCATACCCTTGTAGCATGTACTGCTATTACATATTCAAAGTACTAATTTCACATACACATGATTTGAAGCCCCTGCAGCAGGAACAATGAAGAAAGTCAACAGCAAGAGCCAAACACCAGGAAGTGACCACATGAAAGAAGACTGTCACAGGAAGCCGGCCTCACTTCCTGTCTTTCAGGAAGCAGTGGTTGTGTATTTGAGCATGTGAGTGTGTGCAGAATGGACTGGAATGCCAGGCCACAGAGCCGAGCTGGAGGTGGAGAGAGAAAGAGAGAGAGCTGCCCCACTGCACTCCTCCTCTGGCAGACTTCTGTTTGGCACCAGATCCAGCCACAGTCATTCTCACTCCCAAAAGAATAAACAAAGCGCTACAGACCACAGATACAAACCCAAGAGCTCAACAACTGCCCACTCCATTGCCCCCTTAAATAATGGACATCTAGACATGTCTTAAATGTATAAATCAAAGCCATTAAAGCCTCATGGCCTGATAAGTATAAATGTTACAGAGAACATCTTTAAAGGAATATTCTGTGTTATTTAGCATAGCATGCTGTTGATTGGCATGCCACAAGGGATACATAAAGATTAGGGTGAAAATAACCTGCATATTAAAGAAATAACATATTTGGGTATGTGGGTTCAAATGCTTCGGGTACAAGTGTCATTACATTTGGAAATGTGTTCATAACGCGACACAAAGTACACACTGCATTCTCAGCATCACCACAAGGGGCGCTATAGTAGGCATCGGCTTAAAAATTGTCTTCTTTTACCCTGCACTACAAAGGCACAATGATTGGATTAATGATGTTCCACTGTTTTGTTTTGTTTTTTGTCCTGATCAATACATTTTTTTAAAAATACACTGAAAATGCATTTTATACACACCTATTCTGTGTTTAACACAAAAACAGAGAAGTCTTGAAATGAATCTCCAAAAAAATCGTCAAAAGCACAAAAACCTCAAAACCTCAAAAGTACGTCATGCTGCTACACCGGACGTGAGCAGCACGTCACAATACGCCAAAAAACAAAACAAAACAGAGAACCCATTATAGTCAGTGATCCTGTCTACACTGGATGTGGTGTGATATGGCGTGAAAATGATGCCACATTGTATGTTTGATGTACTCTAAGAGCTTGCGTGACTTCTGACAACAGTACAAATGGATCTGGAACAATAGTTGCATCTGGTGTAGACATGGTGTTATTTGTCATTGACCCAACTAAGCCAACAATGGAACAGAGAAACTGCATTTAAATACTTTGATTTGATATCAGTTTTCAATTTGATTTTGGTCATAGGCAAAATGCAGTAACAATACACACTTATGTTTTTTTTTTTTGACAGAGTGACGTGGATCTTTCAACCAACAGTCTTTCTGAGAAAGTTAGTTGAAGTCAGTTAAACTGTTGACATGTTTATAGCTAGCTACCTGAAAAATAGCACATCTAGTTCAATAGTGCAGCTACTTCAAGGTAACTCTACAGCCCGCTTGAGTATTGATGTTGGTTTCTGCCAAAGTATGCACACTTTCTAGTCAAGCATTTGTGTCTGCATATTTGTGAAGAGTATAGTTCTGGCTTAAGTGAGCGGTCATATATTTGGTTGTATGTGAAAATGCGAGTGATTTTGCGACACATTAACATACATTAGTGCGTGTGTTTGAGTGCGTGTCACTGTAAGCTGCACAGGCAGATGGAGGTCATGTGTTCGGGCCAGTCCACAAGCCAAGGACACAGAGTTCCATTTCTATTTCTCTCCCTCCTTACTTCAATCCCTTCCTCCAAGGAGCCTGAAAGGCAACACTGTTCTACGGCTACGACCCCTCCTTTCCCCTCTCATTCCATCTCTAAGTATCCAAGATTCACTGAAGGCATCAGCATTGGGAATCAAAAACCAGTTCTTAATCTGAACTAGGGATGTGCAATATAACACATTTTCAGAATTGATTAGTTGGTGGCTAAACAACTTTGACTAATAGGCTTCTTTACTTTGTTCAGTCTTAAAAATGACAGTGTGAATGCTATGTGAACCAGGAATGAATGTATAATTCACCACTTCCAGAGGTAGTCGAAACTGCATTTGACCCGAATACTGATTGCTTTCATAGTGGAAATGCTCATGTGGTCGAATGTGTTCAAATAGCGCAAAAGATCGCCTACTCTCCGCCTACTGACTTATTTGGTAAACATTATAGAAAGCATGCAAGCCAGATGGTATATAAACTTTGACGAAAGACCAAAGTTTGGTTTGAAGACAAAAATGTACCAAACACAATGTTCTCCTACCATTCCTGATTTCTAACATGCACTCACCGCGTTTGCCGTGGTCTTGCGGCTTTCAAAGCATAAACAAAAGCTGATGCTCTCCGTGTTTGGGAGCATTCATATGTAAATTGTGCAAGCTTATTTTGTCCATTAGATCCAAAGATCTGAAAAAAAAAAGATCTGCACAAAAGATACCAGGTGGAAATGGGTATGTGTTTCCCTCGTCCAATTGTGATCCTATGGACCAAAACGCATATTAATACTAGGTGTAAACAGGGCCAAAGAATTTATTTTACACCGACACCGGTTCAAGCAAATGATTTTTCAGGAACAATGTTCTAAAGTTGGCGACTCAGCATAACAGCAAAATAAATCATGTTTTAGCTGATTTGTGAGTTTCGCAGTCTGATTTGAATGTGATGAGGGAACCTATTGGCCTGAAAAAGCAAAGAGCAACTTCTTAAGCAGAATTAAAATGTCACTAAAATGGTCTTCTGAGCTCTAAAATGGAAAACTCCCCAGGAAAGAACGGCAAAGAGAAGCTTGGTGTGACTCACATGTAGCCACATGTGGGAGCTTCTCTTCTGGACAAAAGCCAGCACTTGATAATCAGACGTCAGAAAATACTGAGGAATAGCACAAAGTGTGCTAAGATGATCTTGTCCCTAAAAGACTTCAAAGCAGTTTCTTGCAGCCGTGGGGCAGCGAATGTTGTGACGCCTGTGCATTAGAAAAGCAGAGGCTGTAAAAAGGCCACAACAAATACACTTAAGCACCTTTACAACATTCACATCTTCAAAACACGAAGTCCAGCATAATACGAGGGTCTAATTATGCATTCGTTTTAAGCCTTGGCCTCGTGTTGGGTCATGTCTGGTTGGGACAGCGCTGCTTTCTGCTGACAGACGTCAAGAATGTGTGAGTGTGGTTAGCAGGAGACAGAGAGAGCGCCCAGACCTGTCATTAGCTCATCACTAGCTCAGCAGGTCTCACACATACTAAGTATAACCCAAGCCCCAGAACTGAAGCAGTCAGGTGGAAACCAATCCAAACGTTTCAAAAGGTTAGACCTGGAAAGAAGCTTTAAGTTTAGTGTTATGATCAAAATCTTCAAGAGGATCTATTAAGCCCTTTTACAATGTCTTGATTTTGTTTTGGGGCTCTACTAGAAACGTTTTACATGGTTGGATGTTAAAAAAACCCAATATTTTTCACAGGTTTGTTGCAGCACCTCTCGTCCCAGGCTGTCAGTAATGCTCTGGGGTGATTTTCCCAAAAGCATTGTTAGCCAACTATGATCGCAAGTTCTGTAATTATCAGCATACTTCAACGAGTCTGTTTCCTGAAATCATAGTTCCAACGAACATTCATAGTATTGCAAAGTTGTGTGGTTGGAACGACAGCTCTCCAGCTGTGTTTAGAAGCATAGTTTCTTGTTTGCATGACATGTGGACTTAATAAACCCTTATCTGAAGCAAAATAAGCAAGCTGACATACAGTATAATCTATATATTTTATTTTGAATTATACATCATGTCATTTACATATACCCCCAGTTTCACAGACCAGGCTTAAGCTAGTCCCACACTAAACTGCATGTTTGATCTGTCTCAATATAACTTGCACTGACATATCTTAAAATATGTCAGTGCCATTGTTTTGTCTCAAGATGCACAACAGTAATGTTTCTATCTAAGGCATTTTTATAAAAGCTGCTTAAATATCCTAATTTAACAAAGTCCTAATCCTGGCTTAAGCTAAGCTGTCCGGGCCTTCAGACGTGACTAGCTAGTTGATTTCTTCAACGATGCATCATACTATGGTAGTTAAGCAACGAGTTACAGTACATCTTTGTACAAGAACATACCCCTGTTTAGTTCCTGTCTCTATGATGCCCCTCCTTCTGAGGAGCACAATGTGTTCTGATTGGCCGGCTGGACCAGTGTGTTGTGATTGGTCAACTGCTTCGATTGTGGTTGGAAATCGTGTCACGCCCCTTAACACACTGCTAACACAACTCAATCAAAGGGCCTCATCCCTTTTTTGACAACAATGGAGGCGTTTCAGGGAGTTCAGAAATAGCGTTTACCGATATAGAGAATAACTTCCTCAGGAATGACAGGAACGTTGACTTTTTCATGCTCAAACAGCAACATTACATCGTGAGGTACTTTTGTGGATAATTCCATGGAAAAAAATGCTTTGTATATTACACACCCATTAGCTAATGCATAATTTTAAATTAAATACTTTGCAAATAGAAGGTAATCTCACTTGGCTTAAAAAATTACAGAGTCATCACATAAAATTGACTAATGCCTTTCAGGAGGTGTCACGTCTCCCATGGCCGCTAATATGCTAACATGATGTGTTATGCTTTCACAAATACTGTAACTCTGTGGTGGTGTTGCGCTTGATGTCATACCAACTTTCATATTCAATTATTATTGTTCTCCCCCAACCAGACATGACAGTATTTAATGACTGTTTTCGTCATGTTACTTGCTTCTTGAGTACACATAATACTGTGCTCATTTGTAACAAAGTCTAGTAAATACATTAAACATTTATCCATTTTTGACATAATAGCCCTTAGTCAAGGTAGATTTACTTGAATGAAATGAAATTGAAATTGCACATATATCCCTTCATTAAAACTATTATATTATATTATATTATATTATATTATATTATATTATATTATATTATATTATATTATATTATATTATATTATATTATATTATATTATATTATATTATATTATATTATATTATAAAACGGTAAGTTCCTGTTCTTGATTCTGATTGGTCAATAGCTGTGTTTTATTCACGATAAAACACGTCTATGACCGCTTCACCCAACGGTCCTGTGTATCACTACACAACACCCTTAGCAACCACTCTTAGCAACGTATGTTCTCAATTGATGTTGTTCATTGAAGCTTACTGTATTATGTAGAACAGTAGAAGTTTCTTGTGAGACAAAGATCGAGTGAGTGAGTTTATTACCTGCATTCAGATTTAGCATTTTTCTTCAGGTCAGTCCTATGTTCATAATAAAAAAATCTGTTTAAATGTCCAATGTATTATCTTGTCCTTTTAATATTTAACACTAGCACTACCGGAATTCTATAACTACTAGAACTGCCAATAGCGGTCATTTTGACTGTTCATACCAGACAGCAGTGAATGTCATTTTTGTCATGTTATATTTACTTCAAAGCTTCTATGGTCATGTTTTATGAAAAATGTGGGGTAATTTAAGCATACATAATATAATATGTTCGTGATATTATTGTGTAAGAGCTAACGTACTAGACCTCCCACAAAAGTGCATGCCACAATTTGCTTTCCGCAATTTGCATCCGGCAAGCTGGAGATCAAAGTTTTTCACCGCAGTTAAAATGTTGTTTTTGAAAGTCAAAATGTCAACAAATATAAAATGAAGCAGAATATTTCGTTAGATAAAAACATATTGTGAATTTTGGAAATGATTACATCTGTCTTTATTCAATACATTTTGACTTTTGGAGTTTACAATGCTTTAGCATTATCGGAAATGTTTGGACCACACGAATCGGAAACAATTTTATGCAGCCTCTAATGAAATCTAGAATGAATAAATAGTTCTGTTATATTAGGACAGATAAAATCTCTGAATCACTCTCAGAATCAGTGTCAGACGAACTGTCAAGAGACCAAGAGACATCGCTCTCTGCTCCTCCATCAGACTCTGCATCATCAATGTTCTCAAGCAAAAATAAAACCTCAGTGACAGTCATTTTCTTTCTTGTTGCCATTTTGACGGTAAAGCTAAGTTTTAGCTTAGCAAAAGCATACAAAACTGCCAGAGAAAGGTTGCTAGGCAACAGCTACGCACATCTTTAATGGCGGGAAAAAGCGCTGAGGAGATACAACGCCTATAATATGTGCGGTCAAATTGACCGCTATGGCCATTCAAGGTAGAAATACTCAGAACTCTTTTGTGTTTTGTAATTTTAATAAAATAACAATGTTAAAATAAAATTTACATTAATTTAAGAAAAGTCATGGAACTGTAGTTATATGGGTTTTATTTCAACAAAGTTATTACATTGCAAATCTTTAAAACGGTCAAAATGACTGCCTTGGTATTTCTAGTGTTAAGGGGTTTTCCCGTGACTGACAGCGCTAGTCAAAGCATTTGTCAGTTGCGTCTTGTTCCGTGTTCACAACAATTCAGTCTTTTCAATATAAAAGTCTTAGCTACTGAGTGACTCACTCATAAAAACAGTCTTTTCCGCCATCTAATGGCGTAATAATGTAACTTCTGTTGCTGTTCATGGTCAGGGACTATTTTTCTGGTGGAAGGAAGGCTTTTTAGTGAAAGTTTACTTCATGAAAGTTGCATTGATACATATTTTTGGCTTTAATATTTGTATTGTGTGGTAGCCGTTTTATAAAAGCAATAAGGAACTCGAGGCTAGTGCTATATCATGAATAAGCCACGGCTGAAGGGGTTGCAGGCCTAACAACACCCTTCAGCTGTGACTTATTCACGATACAGCACAGCCTCTCGTACCTTATTGCTTACTTATATTATATAATATTATAATGTCATTTCAAATTAATGCTGTTCTTTAGAACTTTCAATTCATCAAAGAATATTGAACAAAAATGATCACGGTTTCCACAAAAATATTAAGCAGCAAAAACTATTTTTGTTTATTTATCATGATAATAATAAGAAATGTTTCTTGAGCATCAAATCATCATATTAAATTGATTTCTGAAGGATCATGTGACACTGAAGACTGGAGTAATGATGCTGAAAATTCAGCTTTGATCACAGGAATAAATTATTTTTGAACATTTTTACATAGAAAAATCTCAAATTGTAATAATATGCACAATATCACTGTTTTACTATATTTTGATCAAATAAATGCAGCCTTGATGAGAATATCATGTAATTAATTTGATTAACATGTTTAATCGATTGACAGTTCTGCTTCTTATGCAACCGCATTCCACCAGAAAGCACATCAGGGAATTCCCTGAGCTGGCAACAAGTGTGGAAACTCAAAAATAATATCCGTGCCAAGTTCTGTCCATTTTAAAATGAAAATTGTTCAGCTCTTTGGCTTTTTATTCAGCTCTCCCCAGACTAACCTGCAAAGCTCTCAATGCCATTGGTACCTATTATTGGTTTAAACGGGGCGCGGGTTTTGCCTTTGAACAGCGCCAGTATGCAGTCACACTGGGAGATTATAAAGAGACAGGGACAGATAAGACACCCACATGAGTATATCTCTGTTCTCAGCAGAGAAGGAGACGTTGATTTATTGCCACATTAAAGTGAACACTCAAACTCTCTCTTCCTGTCATACATACACATACAGAGATTCCGATGAGCAGAAATACACAACACCAATCCAACTTTTTCTATCTCAATCCACACAGACACAAAGAGGCAAATGTTTCCTAATGTGCCAAGTCAGGTCAGTAGGGGTGTCAGAAGTTCAGCACTAACAAGGAAACAATCTTCTCTTAGATTTGCACAGTATGCAGGCATACTGTGCTCGCCACTTCCTGTCGCGCATTTCCTGTAAATTCCGTCAGTGGTGTGCTGAAGCTGAAGAAAAATTCAACAAAATCCACTTTTTAAATCAAGTCATCAGCAATCGGGCTACATATCAGCAACTTCTTCATTACGACTGCACAATTAATCAAACAAAATTGAGATTATCGATTGTGATTTTTCAATGTTGTGATTTCAATTGTATTGTGTCCGTACGGATCCTAGTTACTAGACTGCAAAGGTTTTTGTGCAAATTGGAAGGATAAAAGTAAAAACGCAGTAATTATGTCTTTCTTTTCTATTATTGACACTGATGTGCTACACCAGAAATCTAGGAGGTCCATGAAAAAATGTTGCTTTGGAACAATATTTATTGTGTAAAGCATTATAACACTTGAAGACTTCATCAAAAAATATATTAAAACTAATATTTTACTGATATTTCCAGTTATTTTAATAATTTATTTTGGTTTTAGTACAATACTACTATAATATTAATGTAAATGTTAATTATTTTTTTCATTTTTAAACTATTGGTAACACTTTATTTACAGTGTCCTTGTTAAATATGTTACATGTACTTACCATAGTAATAACAGCAAATTATGCATAATTACATGCAACTAACCCTCAACCAAACCCTTCCCAATCCTACCCTAACCCTATAGTAAGTACATGTTGTTAATTAATATTACTCTGTACTTACACTGTAACAACGACACCTTAAAAAATTGTAACCCAATTTGGTCTTTATACCATCATATTTGCTTGTTTTTCTCACATAATATAAATGAGTGTCAAAATATAGCTGTCTTAAAATTTTAACAAGGAGGTCCAAGGAAATTATCATATTTGGGGATCCCTGCTTAATATTGGCTTTGTGATGTAAACAAAAAACTAACAAAAAAAAAACTATGAAAAGAAATGAGTAAATACACAACGAACGTCAATATTATCATTTTGCAACCCAGATATCAATATAATATTGTATTCAAACACCTAGGGTGCATCTCAATCAGATGTCGAGCAATTTATATTTATGCTGAAACATAATTAAAAAACGGTTTGTTTTTTCAAAACATCTATCGCATGTGATGAGTTGGCTCGCACAATTTATGTTTCATAATTCAGAACTTCCTTTAAGGGAACATCGGCGCTCCCTGGTTTTCACAGTGCATTGTGGGACATTTCAGGAAGTGAACGTTGCAATGCACTGGAAGGATTTTGCAATTGAAACAGCCCTTAAAATAGCCCAGATCAGTGCCCTGACAACTGAACTATAGGGAGCTGATTGAGACGCACCCCTAGTTTAAAGTAATACACTTTCAATGTAAGTTTAGCAGACAAATAGGCTTGAGAGATCAAAAGCAGAAATGAACTTTTATTAATTCTGCAGTAAAAAAGTTTATTGGCTTTTGGTTACGCTGTAAATAACCTGGAGTATTACTCTTAAGATAGCTGGTGTTTTTCAGAAAGGTGTGAAATGTTCAAAGCCTTTTTAGAATAGGACACTAAACCAGCTTGGAGTGATAGTTGCCAAGTCCTTCGTGACTGACTCTGGCCTGAATGTGTGTCTGTGGGGCCGCCTGACTCATGGGATCAGAATGTTTCCCAAATCAGAACCAGCTCCAGCTGAGGTCTCGCCAGGCCTCTAGTCTGTCTCTCTGTTTCGGATTCCACTCCAGGGAAATGAAATATTGGACTCCAGCTGAACTCAATCCATCGAGTCAATAGCTGAACACGAGACTTCAGTGTGGGCTCGTTTTCCTTCCAAATAAAGATCACGCTCTATAACCCTGGATCATGCTGGTGTTAGAGAACGGATTTAGCGTCCCATTTCCTCCAGGTTGGTCCAATCTTATTTAGTGCGCTTGACAAACTATCCCTGAATCGGTCGGCCTTCAAGGCATTGTGAAATTAAATATATTTAGCACACTCGTTACCGCCACACTTGGGCCTAGTGATTTAGCCAATCCCGAGCTGCGCCAAAAGAAAATCTTAATACCTATTCGAGTGTAATGTGCACATGAGACAGTTGTGTCTCCTCGAGCTTGTGTTGATTTCCTGTGTTTGCACTTTGATAAGCTATCTTAGCCAACAGGGCACAATCACGGTAATACGCGCTGGCCTACTTTTGAAAGTCAATAAAGGAGCTCTTAAACGGCTTGCGAGGGAGAGGCGGATGGGGAAATATGACGCGCCTGGCGTCCTGTTGTATTTACATATCTGCTTTCATTAAAAACCATCCGCAGAGGTGGAAATGACAT
The DNA here is from genome assembly GCF_024489055.1 of Chanodichthys erythropterus. Classification (NCBI taxonomy): domain Eukaryota; kingdom Metazoa; phylum Chordata; class Actinopteri; order Cypriniformes; family Xenocyprididae; genus Chanodichthys; species Chanodichthys erythropterus. Next base: position 32,292,735 of record NC_090237.1, read on the forward strand.
TCGTCATTACAATCCTCACGTACCTGGCAACTGCAATGTGTTGCCAAGGAAAGGCAACTAAGGAAATGTGACAGTTCAAGAGGAAATCCCTGAACAGAAGGTGGTCCTTTGAAGAAAGTGGTGTAAATATGAACCAGTGGTTTGGGCAGTACTGACTGTTAAAATATACTGAAAGAATATTTCACAGACGAATCTTAGGCATGTGATAAGGTAAGGACAAAAAAAACTTTTTTTTCTTAATTAACATGACTATTGGTCAAAATAACATCATTTTATTATTATTTTTTTTAATTATAATAAACAAGTCACTATAGAAATATAATACAATTGAAATAATACAACTATACTGTAAAATAAAAAAACATTTAATAATAATAGCATATTATAAAAATAATAATAAAACTAAAAAAAAAAAAAAAAAAGCGAAATTTGGCCGATATATTGAATATTCATAATTTATTTGCAGTGATTTAGCTGAAAACATCACAATGATTTTAATCCACTTTTAATTTGATTGTAACCATCTATACATGAGTGGATTTTCTTTTCTGAATTTTCTCCTTCATACTTCCACCCCCCTATTCCCTCAAACACGCCACTCTGACACACCATCATCTCATGAGCCAGTTGATCACACACTCGTGCTGCAACGGCCCGCCGTCACAAAAGAAAACCTGTGTCACGCGATGATGTCAGCTCCTACTAATTGAATTTTGGGCAAAGAGAAACCTGCTAGACAGAGCTCCCAGTGTGCAACTTCTCAATCCAATTTTCTCAATTCTCTGTTCGATTTTTCCTGGAAGAAACCTCGTTTTTGCTGGTATCCTCGAAATACCTCTCTTTCCACATAAATTACCAAGATACTGATGGAAAATTAACATGCAAAGCAGAGTAAATTGGTGGCAACTTTATTGGGAATTTCAATATAATTCAATATACACTGTTAAAAATAAATCCGTGAAATAAAAAGTACTGGCAGCTTATTATCCAGTAATTTTACAGACATTTCTGTTAACCCTAAAACACAACGTAATAAAGATCAAAATTCAAAACACCTGTAAAAATTAAATACGGAAAATTACGTCAAATTAATATAGTACACTGTGCCCTATTTTACAGATTTTTTTAGAGTGTAATAAGTTGAAATGATGTGAGCGATTCAAATCAAAGTCATCTTCTCAACTTCCACCTCAGTGAAAATTTTTAACATCAGGAGTTTATCGAGGACACCTATAGTTGATTTTCTTTAGAATTCTATCCCTTCATCCGAAACTGTGTACTTCCATACTATATAGAATATCAAAAGCAGTAGGTCTATGCATGAAGAGTGTGTCTGAATCCTTCATGACACAACGTGAGGCAGATGGTTTACTACTTTTGTCGAAATTTTTGAGCGAGCATCCGATGGACACTCTTCCATCCCATAAGACCATGGAAGATGAGATAGTAGAGAAGCAACGCAACTGATTTCAAAGATAACATGACATGTCAACATGGTGGATGTAGTATATGAATTACTACACGCATACAACAGCGGTTGTGAAGAAAGTTCTTTATCTAATGTAGTACCTACTCAGTATGCAATTTCGGATGCACTTTATATGGCAACATATCAAGACTCCAAAATAAATATATTATAAATGGAGATGAAGACCAGATCATATGTGATGTTGCGAAAGACACAATCCATGCTACTATATAGTAGGCAAAGTGTCCGAATTCATAGAAATCATAAAACAGTAGCCAAAAAGTATGGGGACTTTCAATGATTTCCAAAATGCACACCTGACAGACAGTTCATTATCCAATGAGGCCACGGGAGAGGAGTTGTGATTGGCAGTGAAGTGATGCAATTCACGCTGTCAAAGTTCTTAGTACCTTCTCAGACATTATCGTATATATATATATATATATATATATATATATATATATATATATATATATATATATATATATGTGTGTGTATGTATACAGTATATAGGTATATGTGTGTGTGTGTGTGTGTGATAAAAAAACACAAGTATATTTAGTCAAGTCAAGTCAAGTCATCTTCATTTATATAGCGCTTTTCACAATACATATTGTTTCAAAGCAGCTTCACAGTGACAATAGGAAAATTATTTTGAGTATTCACTTGCCACTGGGTGCTTGATAATGTGTTCTCATGCAAGTGATGTTGTTGCATGGAGGCAGAGAGCTTTGATAAGTTGTGTGAAAAGACGAGGCGGTCTGCCATGGCTGAAGGGTTGCTGGCGATTTTCTTTCATAACATCTGCAAAAAGATTCTGGGTACACACAACCCAGACAATATCCATCAGCTAGCATAGCTGAGCATTAGCCAAGCACTTTTTCACTTGCCAAAGGGCATTTCTTCATTATTTGATAGCAAAATCCCACTAGGATACACCACAGTGGTTTCCTTAGGCAGTCCTTTAGTGTTATGTAAACTAGCAACTAATTAGTTTTTGCATAAATCATGTTCATGCTCCAGGTTTTACAGTTTAGCCTCTATTAGCCTGATTTGAATTAGCCTGCAAAGGCATAATAGCAACTCTAGGTCCAGTCTTACAGATGTCTGAACTATTTATCAGGTTGGAACAAGGAAAGATTGGTTCTAATGATGTGTAAACCCACATATTTTCAAAATGGAAAAGTTAATGTGAACTCTGCTAACCACAAACAATTAGCTACATTTAGACTAGGGTTGTCAAAAGTACCAGTACTTCGGTACCAAGTTGGTACTGAAAATTTTAAAATGTGATTGCCTATAATGATCAACGCTTCAAAAAAATTTGTAAATAGACGTCTTTGACGCTCTTCACTGAGTGCTTACATAGATACACGGGAGCGTTTTGAAAGCAGGTGTATATCAGCGGATCCGCTGATATAGACATATCTGTTGAACATATGAACACAATGGCTAATCAGAGGTGTTTAATGTAGTCCCAATCCATTCAACAGCGCTCAAAATTGCTAAAGGGAAATGCTGATATTGTCACATTTTAAAAATTTTAGTACCAACTTGGTACCAAAGTACCGGTACTTTTGACAACCCTAATTTAGACAGTCAGCACATCATGCTAACACCCTTTCTGAGATTGGTTTTAATGTGCACTTCTAGTATATTTTCAAAAACTGTACTCGGAGATAATATTACTGAAATAAAAGGCCACTTCAGTGTACTGTTCATGACTGTTTCTTAACACACTTAAGTACACTTTTAAAAGGTGCACTTTGTAATAATGTCAGCTAGTTGACCATCCTCGCCTGTAGCATATCTGCATACTGTGTACACGTGAGTGTCACCGGGTGTATGTTATGACCCCAATGGCCATGTTGTGGCATACAAATTGATGGCGGAAAGGTTAACACAGGGTTTCAAAGAGCATAGCAGTCGTCGAGTGCAGCACTATTAGTTGACTTCCTCTCCATTGTATTAGAGCAGGAAGTACTGGCTAGCACTGATACGGATCCAGCTAATATCACCGTTCCGCGCAAAAACACTGGAGCCACAGTCCACCTCACAAGGGCAAGTAGCACACACTGCCCCGAAAAGGACATGTTCGAGAGCTAACGCTTCCTTATCAAAACACAGGCGTCCGATAGCAGAAAAGGTGGGAGAAAGGGAGGAAAATAGGATAGAGTAAGTCCAACAAACGACAATGATTTCTGAAGGCATACGCGGAGATAAAAACAGCATTGCTAACAATGAACTTCCATGATTGTAGTGCACACCATATTTTAAGAGCCTAAATCTAAAAGTCATTTCCTTTGAGCATTTGTACAGCTGTTCCGACAGAAAATACGCTAACGTCATAAATACAGGCCCTGTTTTGGTCTCAAAGGACTCTCCTCAACGTCAATGGAGAAGATTCCATCGCTAATCCAAGTGACCTTTCTTAGCAGCGCACAAACAACACAGCCTCTTTATGAAATTCAATATATATTTACTTATGCTTGCAGTTCACTGGTGGAAAAGTGCGGTTTGGCCATGGGGTGTCAAGTGAGGTAGGCTACCCGGTGAATCAGGTTGGCGTCGTCAAGAGCAGGTGATGAATCAAACCGAGAGAGCTGCCAGAGCCATGGTGGGCGGCCTCAGAAGGAAATAGATATAACACCTCTCACACTTCTTTTCTCACACATTTTGCAGGTTGCGGATGCTCTCTCATTGGCAGGAAGTGCATCAACGTGACCTTTTAGTGGTGGTTTGCTATAGTGATTCTGCAGTGAAGGCCCTGCGCCAACTTGTATTTTTGAATGGAATTACTAAGCAAATAAAATATAAAGGGGGACTGACCTTCAAAACTGACCTTCAACACTGATCTTCAATAAATTCACTGTGCTTCATGATCCACGACTACTTACGACTAATTTGTGATTTATCTGATGCTTCATTAAAAGCAACTTATTATTAGTGTCTTGAGCTACATATAAACAAAATGTTTCCATACTACTTATTCCTGCAGTTGTGGTGTGCAGTAGGATACCCAAATTCAATAGGGCGCTTCGTTTGACACGCGCTGTAAGCAGTCGACCAATCACAACAGACTGGGTCATCTGACCAATCAGAGCAGAGTTTGCTCTTACAAAGAAGGGGTTTAGAGAGACCGAATCCTTCACCGAACAGTTTTAGATACTGTGAGAAAAGAGGTGATGCAGCAATGTAAATTATGAGAAAATTAAAGTGTTTTTTGACCTTGGATGGATGTAAACCTTTTGTAGAACACCTCCAAAACAAAATTAGGAACCTTTAAAATAGCATAATAGGGGCACTTTAATGTATTTTTGAATATATTATTAGACAAAAAATGAACATCATGTCACTGACCCAAGAATAACTAAATTATATATTAATATTCTATATGAACATGATGACAGTTTAGGATTACTTCCTGCAAACTTTAAACCACATATCACATATTTGGTTCACATCGCATATCTTACAGTACATCTCCCCTACTTGAAACTACACCATACTACACTTTCACATTGCCATGTGTACTGCTCCTACACCCAAATTACGCAATTAACAAACATTAAAACTACTTAAGTGACTTAGATGATGTTTAATTGCATCCTCTGGGCTGCATGTATCGTACTAGCATCCATATAGCCAACAGTTGTACAGAATGGCACTGTGCATGGACAGAGCCACGTTTGTGGCCATCAGGGAAGGAGATATTTTAGAGTGTGCTCAGGAGAAAGTGTCTTTTTCTGTGCTTGGATAAAGACTCTGTGTGGTTAAGACACACTATTCCATGTCTTTGTGGTGAGGTGGGGTTTCATAGGTGGGTCTGAGTGTTAGCTACAGCTAGGCTACGGTACAGTAGATGAGTGTAGCCAGACAGATGTCTGCCTCTAGGGTGTTATTGCAGCCAGGCCGCAAGAGACCTTATTTGAGCCGTAGATGTAAATGTCACGCAACCTTGAACCGTGGGTGGCTTTACTAAAAGGTTTTAGTAAGAAATAAGGTGCATCCCAATTTGCGTACTTGTGCACTAATCTATGTCTTTTTGTAAATAATGAGTAGTGTGTTCAAAAAGAAAATTTGGGGCAGTTGTGGCCTAATGGTTAGAGAGTTGAACTTAACCTGAGAGTTGAACGTAACCTGAAGGCTGTGGATTTGAGGCTCAGTACCGGCAGGAAATGGAGGTGGGGGGAGTGAATGATATCAATAAAAAAGGGAAAATACACTGACAACGCACCAACAGACAAGACATTGCAGGTTACTTTGATATGAAACAAAGCCTCCATTTTAAATTCTGTCAATTTTACTATGAAATTCAAATAAATGTGGTTTTGTGGCTCTTTAATGTGATGTGACAGATAGCGCTTCAGTTCAAGCGGCACATTTGAAGAGGAAGAACCTCTCTTCTTCTTTACTACTAGTCACAGCATGAAATAAACACGAATGAACATCAGAAGGTATGTTGAAAGGTACAGTACAACTTACTTAAATATGTTTCATGTAATTGCTCAATCAATGTTTTAACCATGGAAAGACATCAATAAAAAAGCTAGAAACAATGTCACGTGACATTACGTTTACCTCCATTCAGTGACAATAAACTTAAGAGTTAGCTAGCAAAATTAACTCTAGAGAGGACAATTTTTCTAAATATATGCACTATATTACATATTCATATTTGTACTCCTTTTAAAACTGCATTACTGATACAAATCAGTTGATTTTAATCTTTAGTATTGTTGTAATGTACCAGTTGCCTGAGTTCCCTGTATAGTTTACAGCATTAGTTGAGAGATTTTTTTCCTTGAGAAAAATGTACATGTTCTGTACCTGATATATATCCAAATGAATCAATGTTGAATTGAATTAACTATATCATAATTGAATCGCAAGGTTATGAATAATAAAACCATTCATTGTAGCAGTTGGACTATTGATGACTTCTAAAGTGGACAGAAAACCTGAAAGAGATTGGTCTATTCAGTTGGCTCGAAGTTCATTAAAAAGACATTTTCAAAAGCTGAAGTGATTTTTTTTTTAAAGGGGACCTTTAATGCCCCTTTTACAAGATGTAATATAAATCTCTGGTGTTCCCAGAATGTGTCTGTGAAGTTTCAGCTCAAAATACCCCATAGATCATTTATTATATCTCAAATTTGCCCCTATTTGGGTGTGAGCAAAACACACCGTTTTTGTCTGTGTCCCTTTAAATGCAAATGAGCTGCTGATCCCAGCCCCCTTTCCAGAAGAGGGCAGAGCTTTAACAGCTTGCACTTCAGTTGCTCAACAACAACAAAGCTGGAGAATCTCACGCAGCCAAAATGAGGATTGTCAGTAACGGTGTTCAGCCTTACATTGTTCAAACCGGAGTCGGACACTGATGGAGAGACTCAGGAAGAAGTTACAACTTTTAGAATGCAACCGGACGTTTCTGAATGGTTAGTGATAAATGTATGTAGTTGCTGTGAAGTTGATTCAACTCATCGATAGCATGTGACGGCATGTTAATCTTTTATGCAAATCCAGCGTTGAATTGAACCTCGTTTGTGAAGCAGTCCTACGTAAAATGATGGCATGGCAACAACACTCTACTACACCAACGCGCCCATTTGTTGCATGTTCTCGGGGGCAGGATTTATGTAAATTTTAGGGTTAGTGATGTCACTAACCCAGGAAAAAGCTTGTTGTAGTCCCTACCAGTCGTTTGTTGTAGTCCTTAAACAGTGAATTCTTTAAAAGGAAATATCTCCCTTTGCATTGAACTTTGAGCATCGTAACTTTATAGATGCTGTTTATGTTCTAACAGCAACATTAAAGTTAAAAAAGTCTAAAATTTAAATCATAATCAACCACCCCTTTAACTAATTGAAAAGGCTGAATAATCGATCAAAGCCATCGTTCCAATAATCGTTTAATTAATCGAATATTAAATAATTGTTTGTTGCAGCCCTACACTCAACCGATGCGGCTTTCTTTAAATGCATACACTACACGGTTGAGTACAGAGTGTATACTGAATCATTTGGGACACAACTTTAGTTTACAGTGAGAATGCTAATAACTGTTTAAGTAATGCGGCCAACTTGACCGTCCTCAAAAACAAATGAATCGAAAGTAATATCACACGTTGTTTTTTTTGTTTTTTTTAAATTCTACACTTATTGGCTGAATTTGGAATAGCATACTAGCTTACTATCTTATGATTTTTGTTACAAAGTCTTTATGGGCTTTTTGAGGCATCAGAGTTTTGGGTAAATGGCCTCTTGATGGAGGAACAGAAATCTCTCAGGTTTCATTATAAATATCTACATGTGTTTCGAAGATGAACGAAAATCTTATGGGTAGAAATAGTACATGTAGTATGCTAGTATGCAAAATAATCCGTTATTTAATACATTTCTTAATTTTTCTCTGGACTGAAAGGTTTTTACCAAGAAATACAGTTTAGAGTGGGGGTGTTAAAATTTAACTGTTCAACTAATTTGTCAAATTTGGGTTGTTTTGGTAGCAGTGCCCAGCCTTGCTGGAATTGCGTACTATTTTCATGCTGAGCAAGGCTGAGAAGAATGCTAATGGTATCAAGAGTGGTGATCTCTGACACACGCTCACTTTAAATGAGAGTTGACGGTTCTTGAACTTCACTTGAGGTCACACAAGATTGACCTGTGAGTGGTTGGCCTGCAGGGTTTAAATAAAGTGCATTTCTGAAAGTGAGCACTATTTGATATCCAACTCATAAATCAAATATGAGGCTAATGCTGCTGTTTCACAAATACCTTTTTTGGTACAATCACTTAAAAATTCAGGCGGTGAGATATAAAGCAAGTCAGAACTATGCAATAGGCGGCTGAGGACAATAGACTCAATGAATGTGTTATTGCGCAAATAAATGACTAACAATCCGTTGCTTACGTACGTCATGCCACTATATGTGTAAGACGGAAAAAAGAATCTACCTACAGTAATTACTCAACGCTTGGTTTGTGTTGAATAGATTCGTCTGCTTTGTGAAATCATACCAGATGCCTTCTGTATGAGTGGATCTGTCTAAGCTCATGAGAGGCATTTAAACTGAAAGGTAGACATGTATGTTTTGATGTACTTCATGGTATAAGAATGTAAAAAATATATACCAAAAGGGGAATTGAGGGCATAGAAAGCGTATTCAGTGAGGAGAGGAGAACACTTATTTTCAGCAACAGGAAGTGGTCAAATCAACGATGTGGGTTATTCGGACTGGAGACATTATTTAATTTTGTTCTTTTTTTTTGTGGCAAATTTAGGAAGTTCAGTTCTTTGTACATCATTATTTTTTTTTTTTATGGGGAACTCAAACAAAGTGAAATATACGTGTATTGACGTAAGAAAACTCAATTAGAGTAAATGTCTCAGACTTTTAAGAAATGTCTGAGTCAAATTTCATCCCAAATCAAAAGAATGAGTTAGAGAAATTATATTTTGCTTAGAGAAAATGAAGCCTAAGATTTTTTCCACACCAATTAAGGACATTTTCCACCAAAATAATGTGAACAAAAAAAACAACAATAATGATTTAGTATTTATACATTAGAGATGCATATTTAAATCAGAGTTGTTACTATTAACTAGAAGTAATTTTTTTTGTAAAAAAAAAAAATATATAAAGCTATAAACATAAATTAGAAAAGTTGCCTGAAATAATTTGAAGTACTAAGTACTAATGAAGTACTAAAATTACTAAAAACTAAAACTGAAATAAAAATGAATTAAAGCTAAATAGAAACAAAACTGACAAAAGTACATTACAAAATTACTAAAACTAAACTTAAAATGAAAAGTCAACATAAAAACACCTAGTTAACTTTAAAACAACAAATTTAAAATATGTATACACAATAATAGTACACTCAAAAAAATAATTAGCCTTTTTTTTAAGATTTACGCATTTCAATTAATGGTAAAATTCCATCAAATGGAATTGAATAACGAATCTACGAATTTATCTTTTGAAATTTCTTTATTGATTCGAAACAAAAGATTCGTAAAGCTTCGAAGCAGTGCTTTGAAATCGGCCATCACTAGATATTGTTGAAAAGTCATTAGTCATTAGTTTTCTTTACTCATTATATGAACAATACATAAGGATTATTCAATTCAGTTTGATGGAATTTTAATAAAAATTGAAATGCGTAAATCTTAAAAAAAGGCTTCATTTTTTAAGTGTATATAGATAATAAATTAGCACTGATTTAAATAAAAAAAAACACTGTATTACAGTAATGTTTTAATGAGTAAATAACTAATTACAGTAACTTTGAGAATAATGGGCATAAAACAAACTTAGGAGGGAAAATTTGCTTAATTGTTGTGAAATATCGTAAAGGTACAATTTTCTCTTACAGCAAATGAAATTTCTTGTGAAATGTGAGGTCATGTCTTAGCGAGGTTCATCCTATAAAGTTTACGAGCTGTCTCTGATGTGACTGATCATTCAGTAATTGCGAGTGAAAGAATAAATGGCTTTAGTGTCTAAATACAATGATTTGTAGTAACATAAGCAGTGTAAGCGGTACTGGTTCAGATCGAGTTAAGACGTGTGCGGATCAGAGGCCAGATCTAATTGCATGTTGAATTCGATCCCTCTTGGCTTTTTCACGAGGCGTCGACCAAAAGCCCTATCATGCAGATTCCACTGCGACTGCTTTAACATTCCGAAGGTTCCGTGTGGGAGACGGGAATGTGGAAGAGGAAAGAGGCTGAGAAAGGGAAGGATGAAAGGAAGGCTTGGGGGGTGATTTAGAGGAAACAGGAGAACAGGAAGAGGCCGCTCATGTGGCGTCAGAGTCAGCACTCTCTTCTTCAGTGATGACATCACCAGCGCACGGCCACAGAGCCTCCACTTTATTCACACTGATGATTACTTCCTGTCAAAGTCGAGGAGAACTTCTTAAACTGATGGGTGTATTGTGACTAATGTGAACACGGGATGTAGAAGTGTCCTCTATTGATAGAAATTCTACTTATATTTTACAATATAGGCCTACCTTTAGTAATAAATTATTACTAAAGACATTACAATATTATAATGAATTATAATATCTAGAATAATTAGTATAATATTACATATGAATTACATAATCTATTATTTAAATTAATAATGAATTAATATTTAATACACATGTATTAAAAACTAATAAGTGATATCCTTATTATAAAATATAACACTTATAAAATGTCATATTTAATAAGTCTTAATTTAGAAATTTGCTTACCTTTTTTTACTAGAGGTCTAAGACATATTATATACAAATTACATTATATATATAATTTAGTTTAACCTTTTTAGTAGAGGTCTCAGACTTTCATGTCTTAAAATCTCTTTCATCTCTTGTTTTAATATGTAAATAATTATTCATCATATTAGAACGAAGCAGTTTGAACTTGTTTTTTGGATTGTATTCAACATTTAATGCAAATCACAGTCACCATGATATGAAGATCTCCAGACACAAATCTCACTGAGAGGTCGATCCAGCTTTTCACTCCAAGTTTTGTATGAGTCACAGAAACCCCGGCGTCTGTGACAGGAAGAGCCTGACGCATGGAAACCTCGCTCTCACCAAAACATCAACATCATGCAGAAACAAAACAAAACAGAGTGAAGAGGCTTAAAAATCCCGCCACTTGTTTTCACTCTACTATGTTGTGATCGACCTCAGTGAGTCGGCAGGCCAACACGACATGAATGATTCATTGAAACAAACGAAGAGCACATGTGGGCACACGTTTAATCTGCCCAACTGGCTCGGCCTCAACACAGGAATTCACAATTACAAAAACAGCCGCCACACACGCAGAGCTCAAAAGAGCCAGAGAAAACAGTTTACAGTCACAGGTCGATGTTAAACCGGATACACAAACTGTCTGTATGCAAAAAAGACACAGATTTCAAATATGTAAATAATGTTAGAGGAAATCCCACAGTCTAACACATCCATATTCTCAAGAAATCTTGACACAAAATCAAGATGAAATACTTGATACATTTCCACATACAAGATTTAAAGGTTGACCCACTTCTGTACTACCTTCAGTCTTCAGAAATCAGTCTATGTTGATTTGCTGCTCAAGAAATATTTCTGATTATTAATGTTCAAATCTTTTTGTAACAATGTAAAAGTCTTTACTATCACTTTTGATCAGTTTAAAGCGGTGGTCTCAAACTCAAACAGCCCTGCATAGTTTAGCTCCAACCACCTCAGATTCACACTTGCTTGGAAGTTTCTAGTAATGTTGAAGACCTTGATTAGCTGGATCAAGTGTGTTTAATTAGGGTTGGAGCAAAACTGTGCAGGGCCCTCCAGGAATTGAGTTTGAGACGACTGGTTTAAAGGATTAGTTCACTTCAGAATTAAAATTTCCTGATAATTTACTCACCCCCATGTCATCCAAGATGTTCATGTCTTTCTTTCTTCAGTCAAAAAGAAATTTTTGAGGTTTTTGAGGAAAACATTCTAGGATTTTTCTTCATATAGTGGACTTCAATGGGGTACAATGGGTTGAAGGTCCAAATTGCAATTTTAATGCAGCTTCAAAGGTCTCTATACGATCCCAGCTGAGGAAAAATGGTCTTATTTCACAAAATGATTGGTCATTTTCTTACCACAAATGCTCATCTTGCACTGCTCTGCGATGTGCCACGCATTATGTAATCATGTTGGAAAGGTCACTCGTGATGCGTTACTAAATAAAAAAGGAAATTTTATTATATATATATATATATATATATATATATATATATATATATATATAGTGGCCACTTAAGGTACACCTTGCTAGTAGAGGGTTGGAGTCCCTTTTGCCTTCAGAACTGTCTTAAAGGGTTAGAAATTTCTGTCATTAATTACTCGCCCCCATGTTGTGCCAAGACCTTTGTTTATCTTCAGAACACAAATTAAGATATTTTTGATCAAATCTGAGAGTTTTTTTATCCCCCATAGATAGCAACATAATTACCACTTTCAAGGTCCAGAAAAGTATTAAAGACATGGTTAAAACAGTCAACGTGACTGCAGTGGTTCAATCTTAATGTTATGAAGCAAGGAGAATATGTTTTATGCGCAAAAACAAAACAAAAATAACTTTATTCAACAATTCTTCCCTGTCATTCTCCTAAGCTGTTCACGTCGAGGTCAGAAACCTCTAGGATTTCATCAAAAAGATCTAACCCTTTAACCCCTTAACAAGAGGGTTAAATAAAGTGAGATTTAAAATAAACTAATAAAGTGGCAGGTGAGTTTGTATGTGTGTGTGTGTATATATATATATATATATATATAATTCTTGTGCATTTTCTGCACTAAGTTTTATAAAATGTGTTAAACAGAACTAAGATGCTGATCTTGGTAAATGAAAGCGTTATCATATTAGATATGGAAATGATGTCAAAGGATATCCCACAGTGTGAGCCTGATGAAAATAAAAAGCTAACACATCCATATTATCTAGCAATCTTGAAACAGAATCGAGATAAAATACTCAATATGCTTTTCGGCACAGAAGTGGGTCAGCGTTTGAATATTGTGTGGCAAGGTATGTCTATGTATGTGAGAGATGAAGCCGCTCACTGTGTAAGTCTATGTGTCATAATAGTGGGGCCAGTCTAACAGGCACCACGTATAATCACTTTAGGGCAAGAGTTGCACAACAGTGGAGAGGGTAATGCCTGCGGTTTGGGGCCTCGGCAGCCGGCGGGCTCATAAAAGTGACGGCTACAATATACTCACACACAAATGTTGGCATCAAGACACATATTTCTTTCTCTCTTTCACGTCCATGGACAAAAATGACCCGAAAAATGTAGCATGTTGAGTGGTAGCCCCTGTGATCAGTCTTGGTGGCCCCATCCATCGCTGCTATCAGTCTCACTCCCTCATCTATCTGTCAGCAGCAAATGAACCTTTTCTTTCTAACAGGAAATGTGACGTGACGGCTCAGTCTTCTTCTGAAGGAGCGCTGCTTAATGACAAACATAATTTCTCCCTGCAAAGTGCACAAAGCGATTTTCATTTCATCACGGCTAGGCTCTCCATACCTATACAGCAATTATATTTCCATAATATTGTGCTGACCTACATTCACATAGAAGTGCCTATATACAAGTTCAAAAAGAGCATCAGAGTTTTTCTGTTTTAAAAAGCCACATGTAAAGATTGCATTTTAGTAATCAGTAATATTCAGTAATATTGTGAAATATCTCTACAATTTCAAAATAACTTTACTCCAGTCTTCAGTGTCACATGATCCTTCAGAAATCTTTCTAATATGATGATTTGATGCTCAAGAAACATTTCTACTTCTTATTATTCACCTGGACCATTTATTATTTTCAATAAATGGTCCAGGTGAACTGGGGAGGAAGTTTAGCATTGTGAACATTAGAAAAGTATCTATGTATCTTCTGACTCTTTAATTTCAAAAGATCAAGGAAAATCTTGTTTCCCGTGACATGAGCCCTTTAACGAGAGCGTTGATTTACAGTAAAGATGGAGTAGATGAGTTTCTTATGCTGGTGCCGTGCTCACCTACTGCCATAGCAAACAAGTCCGTGACTCACTCTGACTCACTCCCCAAGACTATTTGGTTTTAAATGGTCCAGTATGTCTACCCTCACCATCTGATGGGCTCTTAAATCTAGCAAAGAGAAGGAAAAACAATCCAGTTGGTTCAAATTCCTTCAGTTGGAGTTTTTTGAGCTGTAGGTGAATATTGTGTGATTGAAGTCACGCAACCATGTTGAACATTGTAGAAAGAGCTGTAAGCGGAAAACAGCTACAAACTTTAAGTTATTTTCTACCTAAATAATGATGGAGAAGCCTACATTTATTTTTGTGGTTTAGCCAAGAGTGACCAGATGTTCCTGTTTTTGGTGGTCTATTCTTGGTAAGATCTCTCAGCCAATCAGATTTGAGAACCAGAAAGAACTGTTGTATAAATATAATATAATATAATTAATGAATAATGACAATTCTCCCATGGCTTCATGGGACAGTGAAGTGTCATTTGGATGCATATCATCAGAAGCAGTAGGTTATCCGGGTACTTTTCGGTTATGGCTTTGTGAATACTGCATGTTCATTTGACTTATTGCTTTTTACATACTAGGAAAGTTGGCAGATTTGGACACGGACCTCTCAGAAAAGTCTTTATATTTTATAAGTGCACATTATTGTTATTGAAAGTAGTGTAACTAAGTGCGATATGCCATACCTCATCACAGTATTCAACACTTTTTTTTCATTTATAGATAATTAGATTGGAAATTTGAACAATACATTGACTGCTGGACTAAAACATACCCTCGGGTTTCATTTCATAAATCTGGTCACCTTATAATAAGCCCAAGGCTCCAAACGTCTACATCACTGCTGGGACATATAATCAGTGGTGAAACTGTCCGACATCATGTATGTCCAAATATTTGCCATCTTTCTCCTTGCATTTATATGTTATGGGGTTGGAGGAGCATGTTGCAACCCAAACAGCAATCCTGCCAACATGCAGCTCTGCGGCCTGTTACCTCATGCAATCCCCAGCCCTGCTAAACTGAATCATGAGGATGCGATGTTCTGTCCCTGGGCTGCAGCCAGCGGTCCGCCAAGATATCAGCGTGTTCTGACCACAGCGAGGGCAGTTACGCCACCCTGTCACCCTGCCCGGACAGGCAGATGGGCACAGAAGGGTGTAGGGAGAGGCATGCTAACCCCTGTTGGCTCTGTCGAGCCCCAAAATACTTCCCCTTCCACCTCCTCAACCAGTTTAAATTCAGCAGATGGTTTTAAAGGTCTGTTGTGGACTTGCCGGAACTGTCCTACTTGGAAGGGTTTACCACAGTGCACTCTTACATCATAGGTGAGGGAACTCAGATCGCTATGTAACGTGGCTCGAAATACACTGCGTTGCCTAAGCTCATTGTTGACAAATGGAATAAGAACAACTGTTAGTAAACTTTGAGGCGAGTTCAGGCTCTGACAATTTCTTTCCATTTGGAAATTGTGTAGCTATTGAGAACAAACTCTATAATGACGATGAATTGTTTTAGCCCCATTTCTTTGGACCACCAAGCACTTGCGGGAGAGCAGAAATCTGCAGAATGTTTTTTTCAATCCCTGCTAATATGTCCCTTGGATCCCACAGTACTTGAAGAATATCAAACATTGCTCTTGTTTAATTCCTTTTTCTCTGTCAGTGGTATGTTTAGTCTGGAGAAGGGTGCAACATAAATCTCTGCTTCTTGTCTCTGGTTCTTCTTGCGTTCTCTGAGGGCAAAGATGTAAACAAGAGTATTGAAGCAATACAGGGTCAGGTTGGTAATCTCAACTTCCATGCAAATAAAATGTCAAGCCAAATCATTTTTCATGTTTTCATGAACTTAAATCAGGGGTGTCCAGTCCTGCTCCTGGAGGGCCACTATCCATCAGAGTTTAGTTCAAATCCTAATTAAACACACCTGAACTTGTTAATCATGGTCTTCAGGATTTCTTGAAACTTTCAGGCAAGTGTTCTGGGGCAGAACTCTGCAGAACATTGGGCCTCCAGGAGGTTGATTGGCTGTGTAAGCGCTAGAAGAAGAGCATCAAAGATGTCTATTTACAATATATTTTTGAAGCGTTGATCATTGTAGCAAATCACAGACATATCTGTTGAACACGTGAACACAATGGCCAATCAGAGGTGTTTAAGAATCCGCTCAACAGATATCCGCTCAAAATGCTAGGGGGAAATGCTGGTATCGTCACATTTTTAAAACAGTACCTACTTGGTACCGAAGTACAAAGATGATGACCAGACTCCAAAATGATGAAAAAGGACCATAATATGTGACTTGTAATAGACTTATTTCTAGTCTTGTATTGCTATATTCTGAAGCCATACAATAGATTTGTGACAGACAAAAAAGTCATTATTCACTGAAAATCTTCCTATCCAGTCAGCTGTTAACCGTTGTGACTGGATTACTGAGTTGATTAATCAATGAGAGAAGAGATCGGTTCGATTCCGGAATCATTCCAAGAGCTTTTTTACCTACATGAATTGATTCACTGAACATTTAGTTGAATTCAAAATCCAACTCTAATTATTAGCTGCCTATTCAGATGTTGGTACTTGTCTCATGAACTGTCAAGACCTTCAGTGAAAAATTTAATTCAATCTCTTTCACACACACAAACTCATCAAATTGAAATACAATTCTGTGGATCTGTGGACCACTTCTATGGTGCTTTTTTAAAATCATTTTGGAGCTTGACAGCCCCATGTCCCCAGTATAGTGACAGGGCTATTCTTCAAAATAACAAATTATTTTGTTCCACAAAAAAAAAGGAAGTCATACAGGTTTGGAACGGCATGAGGGTAAGAAAATAATCATAAAAAATAAACGTGTTTTGGAAGAACTATCTCTTTAAAGCTGGGGTGTCCAATCCTGCTGCAGCTAAACAAGGTCTTCCAGATCATTAGAAACTTCCAGGCAAGTGTGTTGGGGCAGGTTGGAGCTCAACTCTACAGGGCATTGGCCTTCCAGGAGCAGGAGTGGATTCCCCTGCTTTAAAGAGTCTGAAGTAAACCAAACAAGCCTTCAAAAAGCACTTTCTTCATACACAACACCTTCACACACGTATGCACTTGCATACACACTACTACTCGCATGCCAGGAATAGTGATTCAGCATTTCAAACATTCACCATAACAGGGTGTAGACTGAAAGGACAGTGATACCTCAAGCTGACAGGAGGAAGGGAAAGGTTAAAAGAGGTCTATTGCAAGACTAAAGCCTGAAATAGAATGTGCTCTGAAATTACATGTCCACCGGCCCTTATACGTCAGTTTGTTGGGTCTGCTTTGGGAAAGGCAGGTTATGTTAGTGCACAAGAGAGGCAGAGACGCCCCCATCTCACTCACGCTCCACTGAAGGAGTTCCACTGACTAACAAGTGGCACCAGACTTTGGCCCGAAGCTCTCGGATTCCAGTAAACGTTTCATTATGCAACCTTTAATGAGTGTCGCCTTATCTGAACTCCAGCAAAAGCGCGTGTCAGGCAGCCAGAGCCTGAGGAGATGACTGAGGAGCTCTCTATCTGTCGCTTTGGCTTTTCGCAGTTAAAAAATAACAGCAAACGACCCAGTGTATGCAGAGTCATATTTGATTGAGTGTAGCAGCCCATGTGTAAGCACACAGGACAACCGGAAGAGAGGCAAGGAAAGAGGTGAGCATGGAAGGGAGGTCAGGGCTTTTGGACGGATGCATGTATCCTTCGTACTGAAGTACAAGGGCTAACCGCACTGTCCCAGCAGGAGCTTCATAAGCAAGACACAGATTTCCTTCAGCCAAAATATGTGATTCTTGGAATGATATTACAGCTAATGTTCTCAGCTCTTCAAGGAATTAACTGCTCTTTCTCGCAGTAATAGAGCAGGAGGCAATGTGAAAACATGACAGAAAGCAGTTGTGGCAGATTTTTGGAACCCAACTTGTGACCGCAATTAAAAAAGTATTTGAAAAATGGCATATAATAATAAATTAAATAATAATAATAATAATAATAATAAATTAATATTTATGCAACTGCCTTATGTGCAATATAAATGTTTATACAACTCAATGTTTTTGTTTAAGAGTTGATTATTAAATAAATTTGATTAATTAATCGATTATTGGGTCTCATTCATGAAACATTCGTAAATACACGAGTAAATATGTGAGTGATTTGCGCGTAAAGAGACCTTCCCGAAAACTCTTCTTCTGATTCACAAATACTTCGTAAACGTCAGAAGTGATAGTGAAATGTGTGTGTGTGTTAATGAATTCCAATCAGTCGTAAATGGGACGCGTGTGCACGCTCATTCTCAATTACCATAAATCCCGCCCATTAAATCCGACTGACAACTATATATAGGCATCTTATTATGACACCAAACAAAGGATTTTGGCCATTTTATAGGAAACAATTTCCATAACAATAAAGGGGGCCATTAGTTTGCCCAGCCCTATTGAAATCAATTAATTATTTGATTAAAGTGCTCCGTTTGCAGACGCTATTACTGGCTCTCACTATAAAAGTAAAAAGAAAAAAAAAACGTATGTAATTACTATATATAATATTTTTTCAAAATGCTGTGTAAATATGTACCTTATTAAGGTGAATTAAAATGCAGCCTTATTAATGAGCAAAACGTTCGGATGTTAAACGCACTATTTACGCGTGGCTGGGAGCAGGTGTAGATTTCTTTCGTACCAACTAACATTTGGAAAATACGAACATTTTAATGAATCCGAAAATTTACACCAGAACCAATTTACACACGATTTAAACAAAAATTCGTTCTGCTCGTGTTTCATGAATGAGACCCATTAAGTGAACTTTATTTTTTGTTTCAGTTAAAGAATCATTCAAACCAATAAAAAAAAATTAAAAGATACATTTAACATACCTGATTAGTTAATTATGTAATTAATATTCAAGGCTCAAAATAGCGACCAACTGGGTCACATATGCTCCCGACATTTAGTCTGTGCGACCTCAAAATATATATGGGTGCATTTGTGCGAGTGCAAATAATTTTTGTGGTGCGATCTGTTTTTTAGAGATGCACTGGAACTGGCCGTTTTTTGCTCTAAACTCACGATCGGCAACCGATTTCTCTGTTCCATTCCTGACTTGCACACAAACTGCACAAAAATCATATCCCAAAAATGGAATTTGTGTGAAAATATTACGAGACGTTAACACACTCTGAAGTCTGATGCAAAGAGGAGAACGCAGATGCGCCAGCAGAGGAAATACTGTACCAGGCACAGCAAGCTCACTGTTCACAATGCGCAAAATATAGAAGAAGAAAAATATAAATATTGAATTGGGGGTGGGGATTTATAAGAACTGATTGAAGGGAACTGATTGTCTTCAGAAAAGTTTTGATGGCATTTTCTTTTCCTCATATCTATGTATAAATAGTGTTTATAAGCGCAGCACTACTTTGTGAACAGCGGTAATCAACTAAACGCTATATCGCTGCTGTTCCATAAGCGCCACCTACTGTCAGAGAGTGAATTTATATTTTCATTCAGTCCGTCTGCTTTTTTTGGTTTGTGCTGCTGTTTTATGTAGCATAATTTCACAAAAACAACTGTTCATGAACTGTTCATAAAATGCAGTGGAGCCTCTAATTTTAAATGGATACAGATATTTTTTTGTTTAAAATGTTTAAGATGTTACAGATGTTTAAGACCAGTTTGGCCTGTTATAGAGCAAATAAAGAACAATTAAATTTGCTTAAAGAGAAGAAAAAAAAGGCAACCAGTATCGGAATCAACCCATTTGCTTAAAAAAAAAAAAAAAAATTCATTGGCCATGAAAAGATTTTCCATCTTTTTTTTCTTTTTCTTTTTTTTTTTTTTTTTGATAGAGAAATTAACTTTTTTTACTTAATAGCACTGGTGCTTAAAAACTTAGGAGAACCAGCAAAAAAAAAAAAAAAAAACTAACTAACTGTGTTCTTTATTACTGACTGAATACTACAGTATTGACTTGAAAATATTAATACTTAAAATATTAAATTACATTAATTTTTACATTTAATTTTTGTTTTCAAATATTTTATTTCTTTTTTATTCACTTATTTTTTTTTCAAAAATTTTAGTAATCAGAGTTAACTTTCTAATGAACACATATTATCCATATTAATAAATAATAATAATAATTATTATTATTATTATTTTTACTATTTAAATTGTTACTTTTATTTCAGCGAATTTATATATCTCATATACTATCCATCATTCCACTCTCTAGTTATATTATTATTTAAATTGTTACTTTCATTCCAGTGTACTTATTAATATCATATACTATTATTGGTCATTTCACTCTCTACACTGTAAAAAATCATTTTCATGATTTGTTATCAATTTTTTTTTTTCTTTTGTCAATCAACTTAGGTAATTAATGTGGTTCAGAGATGGATGTTATAACATAATATTTTAAGTTTCTGTTGATTAAATCAATCGCCTTCATTGTATTAACTCAAATTTTTAATGTCAATGAACTCAAAATTTTAAGGCAACCAGGTAACTTACTTTTTTAAGTTAAACAAACAATTCTTTTTACAGTGTAGTTGTAATAATACTACTATTATCATTATTATTATTATTAGTAGTAGTAGTAGTATTTAAATTGTTACTTTAATTCCAGCATATTTATACATCTCATTCACTATTGGTCATTCCACTCTCTAGTTATATTATTATTATTATTATTACTATTATTATTATTTCAATTGTTACTTTCATTCCAGCATATTTAAAAATCTCAAATTATATTGGTCGCTACTTGATATAGTTATACATGTGTCAATCAAAGTCTCACATCTGCAAAAACTTTGTAGAATATCACTAAGCAGAACTGTTTGAAAGATGGCTGCGGTGATTGTACCTGAACTGAGGTCTTTGTTTTGAAAGAGGTTTGTCTGTTGATTGGAGGAGGGTTTATCACAGGAGTGATAGTGTGACGAACCACAGGACAGGAAAATCGATTGTGGACATCAAAGAGCGCTCAAGTGATTGGCGACAGCAACCTGCATCAAATATTTACACTGCGAGAGTGACGTATGTTTCATAGATATAGCAAGAGCAGACGGAGGAACAACACAGCACAGATCAACCCGAACCATCTAGGCATGTTTGTTTAGAAACACTCAGAGACCTCATATCACGTGTAACCTTTCAAACCCGACACATGCAAGAGCACTAGAGTTGACCACTCCACAGACACATGATATACACCACAGGGGCTTCACGAAAGACTTTACACCAGAGCACAGCACTGCAGAAACCAGCAGACACATGTGCAAAATGTGCTTATTCTGAATTGAAACATGGGTTGAGACCTTCAACGAAACTCAAACTAGACTGAAAACTCAAACTAGACCAGACTAGTTGTTAGTGCATGTGCTTTTTATAACAGAAGAGTCAACATTCCGAAATAAGTAATAAAACACAGCGATGATCTGGTTTGAAATCTGAAATATGTTCAACAAATGTCCCTTGATGGCAAATGATGTGCTCTGGAGGTTCTTTGCGGAAAAGAGATGAGCGATCATGTCAAGCTGCTCAGAGATGGCTGACTCACTAGGGTTTGTTTACTATTAGTAGAGGACATTTTTCATTCACTAAAAGCTGGATGAAACAAGCTGAAAACACAACATGTCTAAACATGTCTGTTATCAGATATCACAACAGTTGTTACAGTCAGAATTTAAAATGGAACATATAATGACAATTAAATTATTTTAATTGTATTTATTATTATTTGATAAATTATATTTGATTTATTATATATAAATAAATGTTTATTAAATATTATGTAAAAAATATTAATTAAATAAAAAATATTAAATAAATGAAAAATATCTTATATTATATGGATTTTGTAGATTTTATTTGTTTATATAATTATTTATATTAAATAAAAATTGTATATATATATATATATATATATATATATATATATATATATATATATTCCTTGAATATAAAGTACATATACGTATACATAAAATTTATATTTATAGAATTATATATATAATATATTTAATAATTTATATGAGTAATAATAATAATATATTTTATTAATATTTTATTTAATAAATAACTTTATTTAATAATGTATTATTTAATTATTTAATAACGTATTAATGATATAATAATATATTAATCATTTATTTAATAACTTATATTATTCATTTATAAATTATAATTTACATATAATTGTATGTGTTTTAGAGACTGTATTCTAACAATTAATATATGTTAAAAGTAAAAGATTTTATGGGATTATAAGGAGATTTTCTGTAGAACTACCGTAATAAACAGTAATTATAGGATAAGAAATTACTGGGGGTTTTTTTTACAGTTTATCTATGTTTTTTCTGACAGTATTTTTATGTTGACATTTTTTGGCGCCCCTGCTGCCAGAAAATTCCCGTTTTTTTGTTTGTTTGTTTGTTTTACAGTGAATCATTTGTTTAATAATCTCATGCTACCTTTAACATAAAATAATTATTTGCAATTATTTATTTATATTATATTATTATATATATTATATTAAAACAGGCATCCAAACTGAAAAACATTGATTTAGCTGAAGCTTAAGAGTCAGTAAACATGAGATTTATCTTAAAGGAATGTGTATTTAGCGTCTGGTATTCATTTTGAACTGTTTTTCCTTCACTAAACAACCAATGTGACCATTTAACTGATGTTCAGTTAGTATTTACTGAACATTATGTAAATTTCACATGCCAAAGTTCGGCAACATCTTGTTACAAAAAAAAATACATCAATGCTGAAGACTAACTGACACTGATTTTCAGTGGATTGTGGGAACGGGATAAAAGGTGACTTGAGCACGGTAACCTGGCTTCAAGAATGTACCCTTTGGAGGTGTGACATTAACCGCCGAAAGTTACTCTGTCAAAAAGAGTTGCTTTATCCTCTGGACCGAAGCCCAGACTACAGCAATAAAGAGCTCTTCTCTGCTTCACGAACTGACAATTTAGCCAGATGATTCAGCACTGAGGGTTGTTAGGGGGCTGTCAAAGACTCAATTCTCTTGTCACGATCAGAGCGTGCAAGGAGCAGCGCTGATACATTTCTCCCCCTCTCACCCTTGCCTTTTTTCTCTGTGTGAATACAGATCTCTGGAGAGAACAAAGCTGGCAAAAAAGTAAAGTGCCTGCATCCCTGTGTCTTCCCCAAGAGAACTGACTGCCTGGAGGAAGGTGCCTGCAAACCTCTATCACAGTTCAGAGTTTTTTTTTTTTTTTTTTCATTTTCTTCCAGCATCAAGATTTTGGAATAAAATTTATATATAGAAAATTTTAATTAATGTTCACTACTTAATTTTCAAAAGTCATGCAAATAGATATAAATAGTATAAATATATAAAAATGTAGAAGTATAAATAGACCATGCAGTAATAAAAATGAAATGAAACATTTATTTTAATATAATTTAAAATGAATTATTAGCATAAATGCAAACAAGAAAATTTTTCATAAATTTTAATCAATGTTTTGGTTTCACTAGAACTGTTCATTTTAAAGGTCATGCAATATGACAAATTAATTTTAAAAGTACAAATAGACCATGCATGCAGTAAATTAATTCAATAAAATAAAAAACTATTTTTAATTAAAGTCTTATTATTATCAATTTATTATTATTATTACATTTAAATTAAAGAACTGATTTAATAAAATGTAAATAAATTAGAAAATTAATTATCAGTATAATTATTATCTTAAATAAAAATTTAGAGTTTATTAAATAATTGTTTAATGGTTTATTTCAAATTTAATTTAAAATGTTTAAAATAATAATACATTATGAAAAAAAATATTATTATTATTATTATTATTACATATTTCAATCATTTAATTTTATTATCATTATTATATTAAAAAATCATACTAATAATTAAACTGCTAAAAATATTTAAAATAAATAATTTAAGTGGAGCATGTCACACTGTAGGGCATGAATATTGTTACTGTTTGGCACACAAACACACACACAGGTTTGTTTTGCTATCAAAGTGAGGACATTCCATAGGCGTAATGGTTTTTATACTGTACAAACTGTATATTATATTCCCTACACTACCTCTACCCCTAAACCTACCCATCACATAAAACATTCTGCATTTTTAATTAAAACATTGTTTAGTATGTTTTAAAGCTATTTTAAATTTGAAATATCATATTTCATGTTTACATCAAACGTGCACATGCACACACACACACACACACACACACACACACACACACACACACACACACACACACACACACACACACACACACACACACACACACACACACAAACACACACATTAGGGTAAATGAAAAAGCTGCATTAACCAGGATAGACACCATGGCCAAGTGACCTGACAAAGTCACTATATAATGCCAGTATGTCACTTTAAGCCCATTTAAAACCTAGTCAACAAAAAACAGTGCAACTAACAAGGTAACCTTAAACTCATTAACATTCATGGATATCAGTCATTTGCCAACAGAAATGGCCTCAGGTGAAATGACGTATGCCTCTAGCTCTTTCAGATAACTTAAAACAACTCAAACCCAGATGATATTCAACTGCTCTCAGCCTCTTGTTCCATTCAGCACATTGGTTTGGAGTGGTCAAAGCTATGTGCGTGTAAAGCCCCCGAGAGGGCCTTAAACTGATCATTACCAGCGCCACATTGTTTATGAGATCAGAATAAAATTGAATAATTCCTGCGGGAAATTTCCTGTGGTTCTCAAAAACATTGCCTGATTATAAGTCACATGTATTGAGCATCCAATCACGGCACAGATTCAACAGATCATATCGGTTTTACAACCACAACACAAACACACACAGATTTGACATTGGGTTTATCAGATGTGCTTCTGACAACAACGTGAATGCCACTGAGTGCTGCTCGTGCTACTAAGAATCATGTGTCATCAGAGGTAAGAGAGTCATCAATCCAGTCATCGATGCGTACGCCACCCTAACGGACGCACAAAAGCATGACAATTGTGGAATGCTGGCACACAGACACACAAATAAATCAGAGGGTTGAACGGATCTTTACTTGCACGCGTAGACCGCCATGCTCGCATACTTGGCAAACATCAGAGGGGTATTGACAGTTAATCCTGCGGATATTAATAGCGTGTGGTGTGATGATGCACTACACCTAACAACCCAACTTTAACAAAGAGGTTTCCATGGATATGAAAACCACATTTTTCCTGTTTCTCCAGTTGCCAGGGTGGTTCAGGAATACCGGTGGTACAAGCATGTCACCTAAGCCTATTTATTGGGATCCACCTTATCACATATCTTCTGCTAGAATCAGAGTCTTGATGACACATAACCATGACAAAGATCAGTCTTATAGATATGTGTCACTGCTTATGTCGAACTCTAGTTCCAGTGTATGAACAAAATGACAAAAAAACCTTCAACTTTTCATGACCCCAAATCTTTATTTACCCCATTAAAGCAGTTTATTTTTTTATTTTTTTATTGACAGTGCCAGTAAGGATAGTTCAGCTTAAAATTCTTTTTCATAATTCATTTTATTTAATGGAATTTTTCTTTTTGGAAAAATTGAAAATACAGTGAAAACCAGTTATTCCTGTTTAAAGATTGTTGCAATAAATTCAACCAGATATTTTAGATAAAAAGTGTCAATTTCCTATGAATTCAAACTTTCAATTCTTCAATTTTTCTTTTTGGAGAAATTAAAATATGGTGAAAACCTGAATGTTGCAATAAATTCAACCAGATCTCATGAGAAAACAATTATTTTAGTTAGGAAGTGGAGATTTTGTATGAACTTCAATTATCAATATTTCTTTTTTGGAAAAGTTGAAAATACGGTGAAATCCTCATTCTCTTGATTTAAAGAATGTTGCAATAAATTCAGTTGTTGATTTCGCTTGAATTTCGTATAAAATTAGAACTTTCAATTTTTGGAAAAATTTAAATACGGTAAAAACCTGATTCTGTTTATTAATGAATGGATGAACAACTATTTTAGTTAAGAATTGTCAATTTCGCTTGAATTTTGTATGAAGTCGAACTTTTAATTTTTTCAATTTTTATTTTTGGAAAAATTGAAAATACAGTGAAAACCTGATATTCCTGTTTAAAGAATGTTGCAATAAATTCAACCAGATATTTTAGATAAAAAGTGTCAATTTCCTATGAATTCAATTTCTTTCAATTCTTCAATTTTTCTTTTTTGAAAAATTGAAAATACGGTGAATACTCTGATACTCTGTTGCGATAAACTCAACCAGATCTCATGAGAAAACTATTATTTTAGTTAAGAATTGTCGATTTTGCTTGAATTTCACATGAATTCAAACTTGCAATTTTTCTTTTTGGAAAAATTGAAAATACGGTGAAAACTTGATTCTCTTGATTAATGAATGTTGCAATAAATTCTACCAGATCTCATAAGAAAACAACTTTTTTAGTTAAGAAGTGGAGATTTCGTATGAACTTCAATTATCAATATTTCTTTTTTGGAAAAGTTGAAAATACGATGAAATCCTTTATTAAAATAAATCTTGATTTAAAGAATGTTGCAATAAATTCAATTGTCGATTTCGCTTGAATTTCGTATGAATTCGAACTTTCAATTTTTGGAAAAATTTAAATACGGTAAAAAAACGTATTCTGTTAATAATGAATGTTGTGATAAACTCAGCCAGATCTCACGAAAAAACAACTATTTTAGTTAAGAATTGTCAATTTCGAACTTTTAATTTTTTCAATTTTTCTTTTTAGAAAAATTGAAAATACAGTGAAAACCTGATATTCCTGTTTAAAGAATGTTGCAATAAATTCAACCAGATATTTTAGATAAAAAGTGTCAATTTCCTATGAATTCAATTTCAATTCTTCAATTTTTTGTTTTGGAAAAATTTAAATGTGGTGAAAACCTGATTCTCTTGATTAAAGAATGTTGCGAAAAATTCAACCAGATCTCATAAGAAAACAATTATTTTAGTTAAGAAGTGTAAATTTTGCATGAATTTCGTATGAAGTCAAACTTTTAATTTTTCTTTTCGGAAAAATTGAAAATACGGTGAAAGCCTGATACTCTGTTGCGATAAACTCAACCAGATCTCATGATAAAACTATTATTTTAGTTAAGAATTGAAAATACAGTGAAATCCTCATTCTCTTGATTTAAAGAATGTTGCAATAAATTCAATTGTCGATTTCGCTTGAATTTCGTATGAATTCGAACTTTCAATTTTTGGAAAAATTTAAATACGGTAAAAACATGATTCTGTTTATTAATGAATGGTGTGATAAACTCAGCCAGATCTCACGAGAAAACAACTATTTTAATTAAGAAGTGTCAATTTCGCTTGAATTTTGTATGAAGTCGAACTTTTGAAAATATTGGTTAAAATTGAAAATATGGTGAAAACCTGATTCTCTTGATTAATCAATGTTGTGATAAATTCTACCAGATATCATGAGATAAAAACTTTTTTAGCTAAGAAGTGCTGATTTCGTATACATTTTGTATGAATTCCAACTTTCAATTTTTCCAAAAAATGGAGAAAACCCGATTCTCTGTTGCGATAAATTCAACCAGATCTCATGAGAAAACAACTATTTTAGTTATGAGGTAGTGATTCATATGAATTTGTATGATGTAATTTGTATGTAAACATACTTTTAGAAAAAAGTCTGATAGTAAGTATGATGTCCACCTTAAACCCATCCATCAGCATGTTGCATGAAAATGTACAAATTCATACAAGTTGGCCACCAATTCACCAAAAATGTGCGTAAAATAGTCATAAATTGCCTCAACAGTTGGATAAATGCTTTATTTTCTCTGTTTCGGTGCATGAACATGAACTGTCTGGATCTGGGCATCGAGAGGTCAAGTCTTGGTCTAAGTCTTATGATCTGAGTTTCAGGGGGTGTTGTGATAGTCTGGGCTTTAAGGTACAGTCACATTTACCATTGCTCAGCAAATTTTTGCAGGCAAAATAGGAATTAAATCAAATGGTGATTCCGTGTGAGTGAAAAGGATTTCCACACGCAGATTACAACAAGTTAAAGTTGGTAAAGTTGGTAGCTGATTCACTGTGTTAACCAACAGAAAGCTGTTTTTGAAGAAAGCATTTTGAAAGTGAATTCTGTATGAAGTGTGCTGCATAATGCATTTTGCTACACCACTGACAGTTCACCTTTTTGCCCGTGAAATTTTGTTAATGTGACTGCACCTTTAGGGGTCAGGGGGGTCTAGCAATGGTCTGTGTCCAAGTCTTGATATTGTCCTATCTCCAATGTCCTCTACCTGGAAATGTGGAAAAATCCTACAAATCCTCACTGTCCGCAGGAATCTATAACACTTGTTACTCGGGACCTGTCATGTGACATGGGTCAGCACTTGAACTATTGACTGCACCGAACCACCTCACCATGTGCTGTCTGTAATGAGAGGCAATCATCTGTCCTACACGACAATGAATGGAGACTATTGACAATCCCATGACAATCCTAAAACAATAAGTGAAGCATGCACAAAAATCTGCCCTGCAACCCAGTTATAAGGCCATTGGAGACAGCAAAAAGCAATACCCAAAAGTTCGCATGACAGGGGGGCGTTCACACAAGACGCGTTTTTGTTTTCAAAACAGCTGGAGGGGAGCGCAACTAAATGGGAACCATGGTAACCAAGACGCGTTTATAAAAGTTGTTTTAAACAGATGACCGCGCAAAAACCCCCAAACTCCTGGCGCAACTGACTGACGCATGAGTATACAGAGCAAAAATGAAAACATAAATACCTTCCAACCAGCGGAGCTGTTACTATCCCCCTTGTCCTTAAAATAAGGGACGCTTTTCACCATCCAGTCGTAGATCTGAGACAAGGTGAGCCGTTTTTCGGGGGAGCTCTCGATGGCTTTGGTGATCAGGTCCGCGTATGACATATTCCCCCAGGCGTTGCGTCGGGACGAGCTGCTCTTGCGCTGCGCGGCGGCGGCGGCTGCAGCGGCAGCGGCCACTGGAGAGGAGAGCACGGGCACCTGTTGCGGGTGACTCGGGATTTGCTGCTGGTGGATGCAGTTCTCCTGGCACTGGAAATCGCCGCACAGCATAAGAGGCTTCTGATCGGGGTAGTCCTCATTCTCCTCCAGCAAACTGAGGTTGTTGATGAAGTCCGTGTTGCTGGAGGGCTCCTGCTTGACGGACGGAGCCGGGGAAGATGTGTTGGAGTCTGCGGCGGCGGGGTTAGGGAACTCCGGCCGCGGGAGCGGCCAAGTGCAGGAGCGGGGTCGGGAGAGTGGCTCGAAGTCCGGGTCGATCTCGACCATCTGGTTTTGGGCTGCGTCAGCCATGGTACCAGCAATACTGTTTGCCTCTTAAAATGTCACATATGATTGTCAAAAGAAAAAAAAAAATGACGTGAAACGCGAAACAATAAACAGAAAGGAAATGCAGTTCCTACTTTAAACTGACTTGGTTACATTGAAAACGACTTGAAGGTCACAGTGTGGGTTGAACGGCATCAGATTTATGTTGTTATGAAGTTTTGTAATCCAGTCCAGTCCAGTAGTATGTGATAGTCCTCTTGCTGTCGCTTGTTGAATGTCTGTGTACTAAAACTCTAAGTGCGCTTACTGGAACTCACTATCATATGTCACCTGACGCCGCCCCCGTAGATGATTGACAAGTGCCGACAGCCAATCACAGGAGCGCTTTTGAAAGCGAAACAAGCCGTGTTTTCGTCCAGTGAAACTAGTAAACAAACTTTCACGGAGTTTGGATATTATGAAAATACTCTCTCGTTTTTTGTTTTATCACATGGCTTCTAGATACATTATATTGCTCGGACATAACAGAAACACTGTTCTTTTTGTTCGTTTAATTCTATTGTAATAGTAGCCTAAGCGAAATATTAGCGTAAAGACATAGAAAAACATAAACACTAAAGCAACTTTTCAATAAATGTGTTTTCGTTGATCACAGCGGTTGTTACTAAAATATGATGCTTTATATTAATAAAGGAAAGCTTGTTGGTGTATAACATGCGAACAGACCTGGAAAGCACCGAACCGTTATGATGCAGTATTTATCTCTTTTACCTTTTTTTGTACATATTTATCATTTATTTTGGTGTATTTACTATAAATACAAATATTTACTTTTATTTGCAGTAGGCTATAGCTTTTTAATAAATATGCAAAAACACATGATACTTTTGTAAAGTATAAGTGACATTTTTTTATTTTATTGATTATTAAATGAAAATCTGAGATGAAATTTGGAATCATTTTACATGATGTTATGTGTTTGCATAATTATATTGATTTTAAAAAAGGTTGTCCCAGTGGAATGTTATTCTTACATTATAGCTTACCAAAAGACCATATTGTACCCTATTGTTTGTAAGAATTCAGGACCACATCTTAATCTGTACAAAGTTTGTGCATATGCTTAGGATAACTGGCGCTATGTTCAAGGATGTCCTGCCATCTAGTGGTTAAAATACCTCGGTGTCGCTGGCATTTGTTCTCTGACTGGGAATATCGCGTTTGATGAAGTGACCTTGTGTCACAATCTTGATGTTGAGTCAACAACTTCTGCAGGATATGACAGCAACACGATAGTCTGCTTTCTCTTCTTTCCAGGTTCCAAGAAGCCCCCGCATGTCGAGCAACACACACCCCTGCCCTTGCGTGTGTGGCATGTACACACCTATGGAGGTGTTCGAGGAAGTGTGCGTATACACCGGCTTCAGGTATGTTTTTCGTCAGTAGTAAGAATACTTCTTTCACAGGACGCTTCGTTCCGAGGCTCTTGAACATTATTGGAAATAGTGTCTGCCTGCTGCCAGGACAGACGGAGATCCGAGGAAGGGCGGGTGAGTGAGTGAGAATACCTGGACTGTGTGATCATCATGCAGAACATATGTAAGATTGCAACAGCTGAGTTTAATGTTGCTAAGACATTGTGATCTTGGCATGTGAATGTTGGCACATGAGGAAGTTCAGATAGTGTTGGGCAGAAAGGGACTCTTGACCGCTCAGGGGATTCCCTCTGAATCTGGATTAAAGATTAAGTCTGGGCTAATAATAGAGATCTCGCAGGTCAGATATAAATATCCTCGTCTTACCGAGACACTCAATTTATGTAATGTTCTGTGGCGTACGTGTAAGTTAATGGTCAAAATGTTTTCCCCTGTCTCTCTTTTTATCTCTCTCAAAACTCCGGCTGCTTAATTCCAGCTAACAAAAATATGTTGTAAGAACGTTCCCATTAAGTTATGAAAACGTCATGCGAACATTCCGTTTTATCATTTTGGGAACTTAACTCTTGAATGTTCTGTGAATGTTCTGAAACAAGTACTAGTAACATTTACCAAACGTCCAACTAAAGTGTTTCAGAAATGTTACATATGAAAAATAAAGTAATTTATAGTAAATACTATAGTGTTTTTGAACCATACTAAAGTACTTGAATTAATTTGTTGTGGTAATTATATAGTTGCTGTGGTGTGTGTGTGTGTGATATATATATATATATATACAGCTATGGAAAAAATTAAGAGACCACTTAACATTGATTTCTGAACTTGGAGTGGTCTCTTAATTTTTTCCATAGCTGTATATATATACTTGGAAACACCCCTGGTAAAGTGTGGTTTTGGACGATATCAGCATAAATCCTTATCATTTTTTTTTGGTGCAAATACATTAAAGTTACTTATCATTGAAGACTGGCAATAATAATTTTTTATTACATAATAATGGCAATATATACATGTCAAAGTCAGACATGCCCAGGTTTGTAAAAGATTTTTGGGTCAGCACGCCTTAATAGCTTCAACAATGATTGCCAATTAAGTTTAGAATACAATGAACCAATTAGAACCCAGTTTAGATCAGATAGCTGCTAATGGTGGATATTTTGATGAATTGAAAATTTAAGTTTTTTCTATGTATCAACTGTTTATGTAATAAAATATGTTTTCGTAGTTCGTGTTGTCCCTTATCAGTGCAAAATTACCACAAATTAAAAAGGATTCATGCCAATATTGTCCAAAACCCCACTTTTCTAGGGTGTTTCCAAACTTTTGTTTGAACTTTTGTATTACAGTTTAGTAGTTCTCTATAGTTCTCTATAGTTAATACTACAGTATGCTGTGGCATTCATTAACAAAGTGTTGTATATATACACACAGTATACTACAATTTACTATAGTATGGTTCAAAAACACTATAGTATTTTTTATAAATCACTATAGTATTTTTCATGTGGAACAATGTAGGCTATAAATAACATTTTTATTGAACTGAACTGAATCAACACTGAACTGACTTGAGCTGAATAATGACACTTATTGACTGCAGGAAAATTTGTATTTGTTTCTTTATTGTGAAGCTGCTTTTAAACCATTCTTATTGTATAAAGCGCTACAGAAATAGAGATGACTTGGCTTGAATGCATATTCAGTATATATTTACAAAATAAATGTATTTGTTTCTCAAAACATTGAGTTTTGATTTCAAAGTGAACAAATTATGTGTAAGTATTTTCATACATGATCATTAGGTGTAGGTAATCGGTAAATGAGTGTGCCATTTAAAGGGTTAGTTCACGCAGAAATTAAAATTAATGTCATTAATTACTCACCCTCATGTCGTTCCACACCCGTAAGACCTTCATTGATCTTCGGAACACAAATTAAGATATTTTTTATTTAAATCTGATGGCTCAGTGAGGCCTGCATAGACAGCAATGGTACTTCCTCTCTCAAGATCCATAAAGGTACTAAAAACATATTTAAATCAGTTCATGTGTGTTCAGTGGTTCTACCTTAATATTATAAAGTGACGATAATACTTTTTGTCCACCAAAAAAACAAAATAACAACTTTTTAACAATATCTAGTGATGGCCGATTTCAAAACACTGCTTCTTGAAGCTTCGGAGCTTTACGAATTCAATTAGTGGATCAGAGCGCCAAAGTCACATGATTTCAGCAGTTTGGCGATTTGATACGCGATCCGAATCACTGATTTGACTCAAAAGATTCATAACACTCTGAAGCAGTGTTTTGAAATCGGCCATCACTAGATATTGTTAAAAAAGTCACTTGCAAGATCTAGACTAGAGTGGGTTAGACTGTTTGTTTTCAAAGGGAACCCTGGGTATTAAGACTTGTATGGCTTAATATAATATAAATAATGTCTCATATTGAAATATGTAGTAGAAAACCCATAAAAGGTTATTTTAAAAATCCACATCTTTTGTTCATATTTTGGACAATGGGGGGCGCTATTTTGTTTAGGTGTGCAGTGCATTGTACAACAATGACATCAAATGGTTGCACTCGTGAGCTATTGGTGCTAGCTGTTGTTATTTTTACTGCAACACAACTCGGAAATACTGATACGATGCCACATTTTGCAACTGGTTGTAATTTTCAGTTGAAGGGCGACACTATCATAGTGATGTAAGTCACTGCTTTCCTAGCGATAAGAGGTGGAGAAAAGAATGGGAAGATGCCTGTGGACACATAAAAATTACTAAAAACCTGCGTCTTTGCTCTCTCCACTTTAGCTCTGATTAATGATAGGAGAAACAAAGTTTTTTAAAGCTTTGAATCAATTGAACCAATTGATTTGCAAAATGATTCACTGTTTCGAAACGTTCGAAATGCCACACGCTGATGACCCCTGCTGGTCAAAACTTTTTTTATAAAAATAACAATATCTAGCACCAGTAGCTCACCGAGTGCAACCATTTGACGTCATCGACATAGAATGCACTGCGCACCTAAACAAAATAGCAGATTACAAAAGAGGCGCGAGTGCAATGGTAAAAGACATCAGTCTAGTGCATGTTTACATAGAAAAAGTATGGAAACACGTTCTCTGGGAACATTCTGTGATGATCCTGTGATCTTCTTGTTTTCTGCCTTATAAAGTATCCCAAAGCGTTGTGGGTACTGCTGAAAATGATTCAGTGTGTGAGTGAATTGTTCAAATGGATCGTTTTTACAAACCTATTTGACCGATTACACAAAAAAGGTCATACATTTGTGAATTGGGCATCCTTGTTTTGATTCCACATTAATTCTGATTCTAATAGAATTGCTACATTAATTCTACATGTGCGCCAAAAATTCGACATGTCTACACAAAAAATATTCTCGTCTCTTTATAATAAAACCATTGTAGTCACTTGAACTGGTTTAAATATGTTTTTATTATATTAATGGATCTTTTTTTTCTATAGTGAGGTGTATACTATTTGAAAGATGGTAGACGTGTACAGTGGTGTGAAAAAGTGCTTGCCCCCTTCCTGATTTTTTTATTTTTTTGCATGTTTGTCACACTTTAATGTTTCAGATCATCAAACAAATTTAAATATGAACCAAAGTTAACACAAGTAAACTTGTAAACTTTAAATTAAGGTTTTTATTATGAAGGGAAAACAAAACCCAAACCCACATGGCCCTGTGTGACAAAGTGCTTGCCCCCCACTGTTAAAACATATATTAACTGTGGTTTATCACACCTGAGTTCAGTTTTTCTAGCCACACCCAGGCCTGATTACTGCCTCACCTGTTCGCAATCAAGAAATCACTTAAATAGGACCTGTCTGACAAAGTGAAGTAGACCAAAAGATCCTCAAAAGCTACACATCATGTTGAGATCCAAAGAAATTCAGGAACAAAGGAGAAAGAAAGTAATTGAGATCTATCAGTCTGGAAAAGGTTATAAACCCATTTCTAAAGCTTTGGGACTCCAGCGAACCACAGTGAGAGCTATTATCCACAAATGGCAAAAACTATGGAACAGTGGTAAACCTTCCCAGGAGTGGCCAGCCGACCAAAATTGCCCCAAGAGAGCAGCAACGACTCATCCAAGAGGTCACAAAAGACCCCACAACAACATCCAAAGAACTGCAGGCCTCACTTGCCTCAGTTAAGGTCAGTGTTCATGACTCCACCATAAGAAAGAGACTGGGCAAAAATGGCCTGCATGGCAGAGTTTCAAGACGAAAACTGCTGCTGAGCAAAAAGAACATAAAGGCTCATCTCAGTTTTGCCAGAAAACATTTTGATGATCCCCAAGACTTTTGGGAAAATACTCTGTGGACTGACGAGACAAAAGTTGAACATTTTGGAAGGTG
The DNA here is from genome assembly GCF_024489055.1 of Chanodichthys erythropterus. Lineage (NCBI taxonomy): Eukaryota > Metazoa > Chordata > Actinopteri > Cypriniformes > Xenocyprididae > Chanodichthys > Chanodichthys erythropterus. The sequence continues at coordinate 32,327,971 of NC_090237.1, forward strand.
TGTGTCCCATTACGTCTGGCGTAAAAGTAACACAGCATTTCAGAAAAAGAACATCATACCAACAGTAAAATATGGTGGTGGTAGTGTGATGGTCTGGGGCTGTTTTGCTGCTTTAGGACCTGGAAGACTTGCTGTGATAAATGGAACCATGAATTCTGTTGTCTACCAAAAAATCCTGAAAGACAATGTCCGGCCATCTGTTTGTGACCTCAAGCTGAAGCGAACTTGAGTTCTGCATCAGGACAATGATCCAAAATACATCAGCAAGTTCACCTCTGAATGGCTGAAGAAAAACAAAATGAAGACTTTGGAGAGGCCTAGTCAAAGTCCTGACCTCAATCCTATTGAGATGCTGTGGCATGACCTTAAAAAGGCGGTTCATGTTTGAAAACCCTCCAATGTGGCTGAATTACAACAATTCTGCAAAGATGAGTGGGCCAAAATTCCTCCACAGCGCTGTAACAGACTCATTGCAAGTTATCGCAAATGCTTGATTGCAGTTGTTGTTGCTAATAGTGGCCCAACCAGTTATTACGTTTAGAGGGCAAGCACTTTCACACAGGGCCATGTGAGTTTGGATTTTGTTTTCCCTTCATAATAAAAACCTTCATTTAAAAACTGCATGTTGTGTTTACTTGTGTTATCTTTGATTAATATTTACATTTGTTTGATATGTGTGACAAACATGCAAAAAAAAAAAAAAAAATCAAGCACTTTTTCACACCACTGTATAATAATCAGGGCAAATCTGAGTAGAATGTTTTTCTGCACTATGTCTCCATAGGAAGTGATGCAATATAGCAGAAGTTAACCATGGCGCCACATCCTGTCACTCAAGCCGTCATTGATCTGTCAGCCGGAGCATGTGGTAACAGCCTTTGTTGTTCATTTATTAATATATGGGATGTTGCATGCATGTCAGATCCAGAACATGCAACAAAATCCCAGTTTTCATTTCAGAGTCATTTTGACAGGCTGCCAGTGTATTTTCCACCTGTCTGATTTGCACAAATTTTGCATGATGATGGGAATTTTGTTGCAGTAAGGAACAAGGCAGAATCAGTTAGCTCTTTGTTTCTCCTATCATATTAATGATAGGAGAAACAAAGTTTTTTAAAGCTTTGAATCAATTGAACCAATTGATTCGCAAAATGATTCACTGTTTCGAAGCGTTCGAAATGCCACACGCTGATGACCCCTGCTGGTCAAAACTTTTTTTATAAAAATAATATCTAGCACCAGTAGCTCACCAAGTGCAACCATTTGACGTCATCGACATAGAATGCACTGCGCACCTAAATAAAATAGCAGATTACAAAAGAGGCACGAGTGCAATGGTAAAAGACATCAGTCTAGTGCATGTTTACATAAAAAAGTATGGAAACACGTTCTCTGGGAACATTCTGTGATGATCCTGTGTTCTTCTTGTTTTCTGCCTTATAAAGTATCCCAAAGCGTTGTGGGTACTGCTGAAAATGATTCAGTGTGTGAGTGAATTGTTCAAATGGATCGTTTTTACAAACCTATTTGACCGATTACACAAAAAAGAGTCATTTTGACAGGCTGATTTGCACAAATTTTGCATGATGATGGGAATTTTTTTACAGTAAGGAACAAGGCAGAATCAGTTATTTGAAAACATCTAAGCATTTTCTGCAGTGCATGTTCTGTTTTCATCTCTTCTGTCTTTGTAAGGTGGGATTGCGTGTGTGTTTAGTGGGCAGCCCTTTGATACAGCCAAGGTGAAGATGCAGACTTTCCCCGGCTTGTACAGAAGCTTTGTCCACTGCTTCGTGTCCGTCTACAAACAGGTTGGACTGCGAGGCCTGTATCAGGGCACCACACCTGCCCTCATAGCCAACATTGCTGAAAACGCTGTACTCTTCATGAGCTACGGCTTCTGCCAGAATGTAGTGCGCTTTGTTTCAGGAGTGGCCCGAGGCACAGAACTCAGGTGGGGTATTTTTAACGTTAAACTTTGGGCACTTGAAAAATCCATGATAAAAATGCAAATTATTACATGTTAACAACTATGAAAATCTAAGCAAATAGTGAATTTTATTATTTTATTTTTGTGTGTGTGTGTGTGTGAAAAAGATTAAATTTTTTATAGTCATTTCAACTACACCAACCAATTTTGTCATGGAAAGTTTTTTTTTTTTTTTTGTTAAGTTAGTGTGCTTGTTTACCAAGGAGACACCAGAATTAGTGAAGAGTGAATCTCAACCTCTGTGACTCAATGGTATATATATATGTATATAAATATATATATATATATATATATATATATATATATATATATATATATATATATATATATATATATATATATATATTTGTAATTGAAAATTAAATTAAATTATTAAAAGTGTTGCCTGAAATAAGTTGAAGTATACTAAAAGTAAAACTGAAATCAAAATAAATGAAAGCTAAGTATACTTAGAAATAATAATAAAAAAACCTAAACTAAAGTAACCATTTTACTATAGCTTAAAGTAAAATTGAAATGAAAACTAAAAATATAAAAATAAAAGTAAATACAAAACATTAAATGCTATAATAGTATATAAATAATACTAAAACAACACTGATATATATATATATATATATATATATATATGTATATATGAAAAATGACATTATATATGAAATATGACATTTTAAATCTCTGAAAAGCCAAGACAGTGTTGATTCTTGTTTTATTACGAGCTCTGTCGCATTCTCTCTTTTTCAGCAGACTCTCCTCTGTTCATTTTTTCAAACGGGTTGTCCCCTGAGGTTGGAGATTTAGCTGCTTCTTGTCAAACTTTCATTGGCTCTCATTTATCAAATGATCGTACGCCAGAAAACTATGCGCATGCTCGTTTCCACGCAAAAGCGGTAGCTACGATCAAATCTCACGTCAAGTCTCAGCTCGTGTACGCACGTTTTTGAGTCAGCGGGAACTTGCGTGCAGCATAATAAATCTTGTGGAGAACTGATATGTGAACATTAAGATTATTTTCCTTTAACCATTAAACGACACGATTAAAATGTCAAATTAAAATTTAATTAGAATAGATGCGTGCAGAGAACAGAAAACATAGCCTATAAAGGAATAAAAAAAAAAAAAATAGGACTACATGAAATATCACTAAAATTTTTAACAGATTGACAAAACAAAAGAGAAAAACTGCATCAAGTAGGGTTATGCTCATTTGACGCTTTGTATTCATTTTCTTTATCTTTATATTAAAATATTTATTTTTATTTGATTAAATCCAATTGATAGCACGGGCGCCTCACTCACACGCTGGCGCAAAATATCAGTTCTAGCATTGCTAACTTTACGTTTCAGCCATCTATCAGCAAACTAAATGCGGAGAAAGTTAACACTGCTCAGTTTAATGGTCCAAGTACATCTGTACCAGTCGGCACGTTCAACGCCCATCCAAATACATTTTTGCGCATGCGAAGGATGATGTTTTACGTGGATATTGAAACAAGAGTGAAATAGAAAGCTTTTTTTACATAATAAACAGTAGTTCAGCAACTAATAAATGTTACATCACGAATATGGAAATGTTTGGATTCTTCCCGAATGAGAGCCCAATTCAGTTTTGCTTTAAATAAATTCATTTCTGCTTTATAATGAATGCCACTATAGCCTAATTTGTGTTTCAATCAAATTCTTGATCTGTTATGAATAAAAAAAAAAATTCTGTGGAGTGAGGTACTGTTATGATCACCGTCTGTTCCTGTCAGTTCCCGGACTACATTACCCATAATCCTCTCTGCCAATCACCTGCACTCACTCCACCAATCACTATCACTAATCACCACACCCAGCTGCAGTACATTAACAGGACTATAAAGGACTTTCACTCACACCACCTCACCGCGAGGTCTTGTTTACTATTGTAGCATTTCTGAGCGTTTCCCTGTCTGTTCTGCCTGTTACCGTTTGGACTGTTACCCTGTTTATCCCTGTCTGCCGCCTGCCTCGACCTCTTGCTTGTATCCTGACTACGATTCTGCCTCTCCCTTGCTATTCCTGTTTATTCCTGTTTAACCCTGCCTGTACGACCACGCTCACATTTAATAAAGCTTGCAAATGGATCTTACCATGAGTCAGCATTCGTTACAGAAGACCTCGCCATACCAAGATCCAGCAGCTTTTCTGAGCATGTCCAGCCTCAGCATGGACCCAGCATGGTGTCTCGTCAGCTTGCGTCAAGGTAACCGTACCCTCGAGGCACATATCCAGAAATTTTTGGATATTGCCCATTCATCTGATCTGCCGGACTGTGCCCTCATTGACTTCTTCGTTTATGGATTAAACGAACCACTAAAAAACTGTGTACTCACCAATGGTCCCCGAGGGTCGTTCGTGGAATTCCTGGACTTTGCCTTGTTAACTGTTGGTTCGCGTTTTACTGTGGGTGTCGCGGAGGATTCCGACACCATGGTGAATCCCGTAATGATCAGCGGAGACGAGACACCATGCTGGGTCCATGCTGAGGCTGGACATGCTCAGAAAAGCTGCTGGATCTTGGTAAGCTCTAAGGACTTGGGAGCAGTCTGCCAGCCCGAGCCCACTGTTGTCCCAGAGCGGCCCGCTGCCGTCACAGAACGGCCCGCTGCCGTCTCAGAGCAGCCGTTTGCACCGCTGGCCGCTACGCACTCAAGCCCGCCGGCCGCTACGCACTCAAGCCCGCCGGTCGCAACTCTCTCAAGTTCGCCGGTCGCAACGCTCTCAAGTTCGCCGGTCGCAACGCTCTCAAGTTCGCCGGTCGCAACGCTCTCAAGTTCGCCGGTCGCAACGCTCTCAAGTTCGCCGGTCGCAACGCTCTCAAGTTCGCCGGTCGCAACGCACTCAAGTTCGCCGGTCGCAACGCACTCAAGTTCGCCGGTCGCAACGCACTCAAGTTCGCCGGTCGCAACGCACTCAAGTTCGCCGGTCGCAACGCTCTCAAGTTCGCCGGTCGCAACGCTCTCAAGTTCGCCGGTCGCAACGCTCTCAAGTTCGCCGGTCGCAACGCTCTCAAGTTCGCCGGTCGCAACGCTCTCAAGTTCGCCGGTCGCAACGCTCTCAAGTTCGCCGGTCGCAACGCACCTCGGCTCTCTGGATGCCATGGACAAGATGGCTGTTTCGTCAGTGCCCACGGGCAAGATGGCCGCCCCTTCGGTGTCAAGGAACATAGGGGATGCTCCAACCATCGAGTCCGCTCCAGAAACTGTGCTACTTGCCCTGCCGGTGCCCCACGAGCTCCTTGTCCACGAATCGACTATGGCCACCGTTGATTTCCGCAAGAACTTTTTTTGGGGGGGCCATATACCAGAGGGTGGGGAGCTTGTGGGTGGGGACCCTGCACGGCCGCAACCATCAGCGTGCTCTGAACTGCTAGGGCCGCCCGTGGACTATAAACCCCTATGGCCATTAATGGACTTTGACCCGCCATGCTCATCTTCGGACTCTGTCCTGCCGTGGTTGCCCGAACCACATGACCTGCCGTGGTTGCCCGAGCCACCTGACCCGCCGTGGCTGCCCGTGGCTCCTGACCCGCCGTGGTTGCCTGAGCCACCTGACCCGCCGTGGCTGCCCGTGGCTCCTGACCCGCCGTGGCTGCCCGTGGCTCCTGACCCGCCGTGGCTGCCCGTGGCTCCTGACCCTCCGTGGCTGCCCGTGGCTCCTGACCCTCCGTGGCTGCCCGTGGCTCCTGACCCTCCGTGGCTGCCCCTCCGTGGCTCCTGACCCTCCGTGGCTGCCCCTCCGTGGCTCCTGACCCTCCGTGGCTGCCCGTGGCTCCTGACCCTCCGTGGCTGCCCGTGGCTCCTGACCCTCCGTGGCTGCCTGAGTTCCTGGACCTGCATTGGGGACACTGTTCCTATCTGCATGCAGGTCCCCAATGCACCCACCCACCCTCCCTAGCTGTTCCTTTTACGCCGCGAGGACGCGCCTTCCGGGAGGGGGGCGTTATGTTATGATCACCGTCTGTTCCTGTCAGTTCCCGGACTACATTACCCATAATCCTCTCTGCCAATCACCTGCACTCACTCCACCAATCACTATCACTAATCACCACACCCAGCTGCAGTACATTAACAGGACTATAAAGGACTTTCACTCACACCACCTCACCGTGAGGTCTTGTTTACTATTGTAGCATTTCTGAGCGTTTCCCTGTCTGTTCTGCCTGTTACCGTTTGGACTGTTACCCTGTTTATCCCTGTCTGCCGCCTGCCTCGACCTCTTGCTTGTATCCTGACTACGATTCTGCCTGTCCCTTGCTATTCCTGTTTATTCCTGTTTAACCCTGCCTGTACGACCACGCTCACATTTAATAAAGCTTGCAAATGGATCTTACCATGAGTCAGCATTCGTTACAGAAGACCTCGCCATACCAAGATCCAGCAGCTTTTCTGAGCATGTCCAGCCTCAGCATGGACCCAGCATGGTGTCTCGTCAGCTTGCGTCAAGGTAACCGTACCCTCGAGGCACATATCCAGAAATTTTTGGATATTGCCCATTCATCTGATCTGCCGGACTGTGCCCTCATTGACTTCTTCGTTTATGGATTAAACGAACCACTAAAAAACTGTGTACTCACCAATGGTCCCCGAGGGTCGTTCGTGGAATTCCTGGACTTTGCCTTGTTAACTGTTGGTTCGCGTTTTACTGTGGGTGTCGCGGAGGATTCCGACACCATGGTGAATCCCGTAATGACTGCCACACCCGAGAACACGCATACGATGGCAGCCGCAACAAAACGTCCTGTCTCCGCTGATCGCCCAGAGCAACGTCACGCCTCCGCTGATCGCCCAGAGCAACGTCACGTCTCCGCTGATCGCCCAGAGCAATGTCACGTCTCCGCTGATCGCCCAGAGCAACGTCACGTCTCCGCTGATCGCCCAGAGTCACGTCACGTCTCCGCTGAACGCCCAGAGTCACGTCACGTCTCCGCTGAACGCCCAGAGTCACGTCACGTCTCCGCTGATCGCCCAGAGTCACGTCACGTCTCCGCTGATCGCCCAGAGTCACGTCACGTCTCCGCTGATCGCCCAGAGTCACGTCACGTCTCCGCTGATCGCCCAGAGTCACGTCACGTCTCCGCTGATCGCCCAGAGTCACGTCACGTCTCCGCTGATCGCCCAGAGTCACGTCACGTCTCCGCTTATCGCCCAGAGTCACGTCACGTCTCCGCTGATCGCCCAGAGTCACGTCACGTCTCCGCTGATCGCCCAGAGTCACGTCACGTCCCCGCTGTTGTTCCAGAGCAGCCCTCTCTCCTTGTCAGTTCTGTCATGGCCAAGAGGGCTGTTTTCACTTTTTATGTATTGGCTGTCATGTGTGCGTGGAGGATGTACTTGAGCTCTAAGGACTTGGGAGCAGTCTGCCAGCCCGAGCCCACTGTTGTCCCAGAGCGGCCCGCTGCCGTCATAGAACGGCCCGCTGCCGTCTCAGAGCAGCCGTTTGCACCGCTGGCCGCTACGCACTCAAGCCCGCCGGCCGCTACGCACTCAAGCCCGCCGGTCGCTACTCACTCAAGTTCGCCGGTCGCAACGCTCTCAAGTTCGCCGGTCGCAACGCTCTCAAGTTCGCCGGTCGCAACGCTCTCAAGTTCGCCGGTCGCAACGCTCTCAAGTTCGCCGGTCGCAACGCACTCAAGTTCGCCGGTCGCAACGCACTCAAGTTCGCCGGTCGCAACGCACTCAAGTTCGCCGGTCGCAACGCACTCAAGTTCGCCGGTCGCAACGCTCTCAAGTTCGCCGGTCGCAACGCTCTCAAGTTCGCCGGTCGCAACGCTCTCAAGTTCGCCGGTCGCAACGCTCTCAAGTTCGCCGGTCGCAACGCTCTCAAGTTCGCCGGTTGCAACGCACCTCGGCTCTCTGGATGCCATGGACAAGATGGCTGTTTCGTCAGTGCCCACGGGCAAGATGGCCGCCCCTTCGGTGTCAAGGAACATAGGGGATGTTCCAACCATCGAGTCCGCTCCAGAAACTGTGCTACTTGCCCTGCCGGTTCCCCACAAGCTCTTTGTCCACGAATCGACTATGGCCACCATTGATTTCCGCAAGAACTTTTTTTGGGGGGGCCATATACCAGAGGGTGGGGAGCTTGTGGGTGGGGACCCTGCACGGCCGCAACCATCAGCGTGCTCTTAACTGCTAGGGCCGCCCGTGGATTATAAACCCCTATGGCCATTAATGGACTTTGACCCGCCGTGCTCATCTTCGGACTCTGTCCTGCCGTGGTTGCCTGAACCACATGACCTGCCGTGGTTGCCCGAACCACATGACCTGCCGTGGTTGCCCGAGCCACCTGACCCGCCGTGGCTGCCCGTGGCTCCTGACCTGCCGTGGTTGCCCGAGCCACCTGACCCACCGTGGCTGCCCGTGGCTCCTGACCCTCCGTGGCTGCCCGTGGCTCCTGACCCGCCGTGGCTGCCCGTGGCTCCTGACCCTCCGTGGCTGCCTGAGTTCCTGGACCTGCATTGGGGACACTGTTCCTATCTGCATGCAGGTCCCAATGCACCCACCCACCCTCCCTAGCTGTTCCTTTTACGCCGCAAGGACGCGCCTTCCGGGAGGGGGGCGTTATGTTATGATCACCGTCTGTTCCTGTCAGTTCCCGGACTACATTACCCATAATCCTCTCTGCCAATCACCTGCACTCACTCCACCAATCACTATCACTAATCACCACACCCAGCTGCAGTACATTAACAGGACTATAAAGGACTTTCACTCACACCACCTCACCGCGAGGTCTTGTTTACTATTGTAGCATTTCTGAGCGTTTCCCTGTCTGTTCTGCCTGTTACCGTTTGGACTGTTACCCTGTTTATCCCTGTCTGCCGCCTGCCTCGACCTCTTGCTTGTATCCTGACTACGATTCTGCCTGTCCCTTGCTATTCCTGTTTATTCCTGTTTAACCCTGCCTGTACGACCATGCTCACATTTAATAAAGCTTGCAAATGGATCTTACCATGAGTCAGCATTCGTTACAGGTACTAACGTTCGTAAGTATTTAGTTTTATTTACAGGTATTATTATTTAAATTAATTTTATTGTTTGAAATTATGAGGTTAAGGGGTGTTTTTAGGTGTTTTGCTTACTATAGTGAATTAAATATTGACTCATTATTTATATTTTGTTCATTTTGAAGAAAAAAACATAGTGTACCTTTAATTGTGTGTATTTAGGATAACATAACATGCTAGCTGTGAAATTAGCCTTAGCGAGACAAAAGAGTGATTAATATTTAAAAAACAATTAAAAATGTAATTTACACCACATAATTATATAATTTATATAACCACTTTATATATAATTTGTCAAGGTGGAAATTATACTGTTGTGGGAATTTTCAAGAGTGCACAGGACCAAGAGTTGCCATAGTTGAAGAAACAGCCACATTAGTGCTTGTCATAAGCTGGAGTAACTGTCATGATACAGTGAAAACATGAAGCTCTATTAGACCTGTGGGCGGTTTATGTTATTTAAATGGTATGTGTTAAAGCGTTGAACACTTGTCTTCCCCCTTTTGCTACATACAGTAATTCTCATGTGCTTATGTTTCACAAGTCCACTCAGTATTCATGATGCAATTCAATCCGCAAGGACAAGCTGTGTCATGTGACCCACTGCCTGCATGTTCAGAGCGCTTTTCTTGACTCCATAAACATTACGTTTAAAGTCAATACAGGGAATTCTTTCGTTTACCTCTATGTAAATGGTATAGTTGCTAATGGGATCAGATGGCAATGCTATGGTACACTGATATAGATTACCATGGTGCTTTGATTACATATTTATAACCATGATATTTACTATATCATGTATATATATATATATATATATATATATATATATATATATATATATATATATAAATAATTATATTATTTTTTTAAACATTTCCCACTCTTATTGTATAAAGGTCATTGTAATATGTTAACTGTCACTTCTATGAATGTTTCTTGAGCATCAAATCATCATATTAGATTGATTTCTGAAGGAACATGTGACACTGAAGACTGAAGTAATGATGCTGAAAATTCAGCTTTGATCACAGGAATAAATTACACTTTACTGTATACTGACATAAAAAAACAGCTGTTTTAAATTGGAATAATATTTCACAATATTACTGTTTTTGTTTGTATTTTTAATCAAATAAATGCAGGCTTGGTGAGCAGAAGATACTTCTTTTAAAACATTAAAAAAATCTTACTGACCCAAAACTTTTGAACGGTAGTGTACATAGTTTGCATATATATATATTATATATATATATATATATATATATATATATATATATATATATATATATATATATATATATATATATATATATATATACACACACACACACACAGTGGGTACGGAAAGTATTCAGACCCCCTTAAATTTTTCACTCTTTGTTATATTGCAGCCATTTGCTAAAATCATTTAAGTTCATTTTTTTCCTCAATGTACACACAGCATCCCATATTGACAGAAAAACACAGAATTGTTGACATTTTTGCAGATTTATTAAAAAAGAAAAACTGAAATATCACATGGTCCTAAGTATTCAGACCCTCTGCTCAGTATTTAGTAGAAGCACCCTTTTGATCTAATACAGCCATGAGTCTTTTTGGGAAAGATGCAACAAGTTTTTTACACCTGGATTTGGGGATCCTCTGCCATTTCTCCTTGCAGATCCTCTCCAGTTATGTCAGGTTGGATGGTAAACATTGTTGGACAGCCATTTTTAGGTCTCTCCAGAGATGCTCAATTGGGTTTAAGTAAGGGCTCTGGCTGGGCCATTCAAGAACAGTCACAGAGTTGTTGTGAAGCCACTCCTTCGTTATTTTAGCTGTGTGCTTAGGGTCATTGTCTTGTTGGAAGGTAAACCTTCGGCCCAGTCTGAGGTCCCGAGCACTCTGGAGAAGGTTTTCATCCAGGATATCCCTGTACTTGGCCGCATTCATCTTTCCCTCGATTGCAACCAGTCGTCCTGTCCCTGCAGCTGAAAAACAGCTGATGCTGCCACCACCATGCTTCACTGTTGGGACTGTATTGGACAGGTGATGAGCAGTGCCTGGTTTTCTCCACACATACCGCTTAGAATTAAGGGCAAAAAGTTCTATCTTGGTCTCATCAGACCAGAGAATCTTATTTCTCACCATCTTGGCAAACTCCATGCAGGCTTTCATGTGTCTTGCACTGAGGAGAGGCTTCCGTCGGGCCACTCTGCCATAAAGCCCCGACTGGTGGAGGGCTGCAGTGATGGTTGACTTTCTACAACTTTCTCCCATCTCCCAACTGCAACTCTCTCGAGCTCAGCCACAGTGATCTTTGGGTTCTTCTTTACCTCTCTCACCAAGGCTCTTCTGCCCCGATAGTTCAGTTTGGCTGGACGGCCAGCTCTAGGAAGGGTTCTGGTCGTCCCAAACGTCTTCCATTTAAGGATTATGGAGGCCACTGTGCTCTTGGGAACCTTAAGTGCAGCAGAATTTTTTTTGTAACCTTGGCCAGATCTGTGCCTTGCCACAATTCTGTCTCTGAGCTCTTCAGGCAGTTCCTTTGACCTCATGATTCTCATTTGCTCAGGTGTGTGGCTTTCCTAATCAAGTCCAATCAGTGTAATCAAACACAGCTGGACTCAAATTAAGGTGTAGTATATACTTAAATGTAAATACTTAAGTGTAAATACTTAGGACCATGTGATATTTCTGTTTTTCTTTTTTTAATAAATCAGATTTTTTTTTTTTAAATGTCAACAATTCTGTGTTTTTCTGTCAATATGGGTTGCTGTGTGTACATTAATGAGGAAAAAAATGAACTTAAATGATTTTAGCAAATGGCTGCAATATAACAGAGTGAAAAATTTAAGGGGGTCTGAATACTTTCTGTACCCACTGTATGTATATATATATATATATATATATATATATATATATATATATATATATATATATATATATATATATATATATATATATATATATATATATATATATATATATATATATATATATATATATATATATATATATATATATATATATATATATATATATATATATATAATTAGTGCAAAGCATAAATGAGTACACCCCCTCTGAACAAATACAAAAGATGTCTTTTCTTTATGATCATTAATACAATTTATGGAAAGATGGCAAAACTAAAATGCTCAAACTAAAATTAAACATATACATAATAAAAACTGAGAAATATATGCCATTAATAGCCATAAAATAAGTAAATTAGACAATTTAGTTTAAATTAACGATTGCAGAAATTAGTACAAATGTATAATATTCTAGCACTTAGTATGCCCTCCATAATTTTGAATATACTGCCCTGACCCTTCTTGGCACGGAGTGTACAAGTTCATGACAAATTGTCACATCTGTCCTGTTTAACTCCTGGATGATGAGCTCCTTAAATGCCCTGATCTTTAATGGGGAATGTTGCTCAACTCGTCTCTACAGAATCCCCCACAGACGCTCAAGAGTGTTAAGATTGAGTGCAATACATGTCCACAGAAGTTTTTTCACCTTGGGAGAATGCATATCCTCATTGTCATGTTGAAAAAATGCCCAACAATGCTGGGAATGAGGAAAGGGTAACATCTTCTGTTTCAAGTTTGTGTATTAAATTACACAGTGGTGTGGGAATTCATGACAGCATTGATAAAGCACAACTCCCTCACACCGTCAGCACTCATACATCCCTATATAAGAGCTTTACTACCACAGAACTTTACTGTGGGAACCAGGCACTTCTCACTGTACTCCTCCTCTAGCAACACCAGAACAATGGATGCTGTTAGATCCAAAATGATTGATTTGGTCTCATGAGACCAGAGAATTGATTCACAGAATCTATATTTTGTAAATATGGGCTTTGGAAATGGCTAACTGACCTTATTGTGCTTTGGCTACAGTAGGTAATTCCTGTGAGAACAATAACTATGCATGTCATTTCTGCAGGCTGCATCTTACTCTGTGAGATAAACAGTCACTCTTTTCATAGATTTTGCTGGCTCTGAGACACTCACTTGGTATTTCTCCTGCTCTTTGTCTAGCAAAAAAATCCCTCATCACTAAATGAAAGCTTAAAATGAAGGCCTGATTTTTCAAGTCCTTTTTTTTTTCTGTTACTTTTGCTATATTTTCAAAACAATGATTTGGTAATTCTCTTGAACCACTCTCCTCTCTTGTGCTAAGAAATAAGTCTCCTGACATTTCTCTCCCAAATGCTTCCAATGTTGTCAGCATTAAGTCTGAGAATGATTCAGTGGGCTATATAACACTTTTAATTGTCAAAAAATTACTTCTCTTTAAATGTTTTGGTTCAACATACTTACCTGTTGATCAAACATTGCCTTAAACTTACACCATAAAATTTTAATTTCATTTTATTTAGTAACTTTTAGGAGGGTGTACTCATTTTTGCTACACAACATTTTATCACCTTGATAAGAAAATCTTATTTTCCTGAATAATTTTGAAAAAGCAGACTTGCTGGAGCATTATATCTCTAAAGAACCCCGACATGTCTTCTAAGTAATTGAGTAATTGCTGACTTTCAGAAGTTTCAGAGGGGGTGTACTTATTTATGCTGTGCACTGTGTATATACAGTGGGTACGGAAAGTATTCAGACCCCCTTAAATTTTTCCCTCTTTGTTATATTGCAGCCATTTGCTAAAATCATTTAAGTTTTTTCCTCATTAATGTACACACAGCACCCCATATTGACAGAAAAACACAGAATTGTTGACATTTTTGCATTTAAGAAAAACTGAAATATCACATGGTCCTAAGTATTCAGACCCTTTGGCTGCAATATAACAAAGAGTGAAAAATTTAAGGGGGTCTGAATACTTTCCGTACACACTGTATGTATATATTTTGTCAGTATTACTTTAGTTTGGTCGGACAGTATAGTCTTGATTCAAATGCAGTCCTTCATATTACATTTGATTTGACATGAAATGATGAACTATATTAATAACTTTGTGTGTTTGTTTTCAGTGATTTTCAGAAGGCCTGTTCAGGTTCTGTTGCCTCGATCTTCTCCTCTCTGGCTTTATGCCCCACTGAACTGGTTAAATGTCGACTGCAGGCAATGCATGAAATGGAGGCATCCGGCAAGATTGCCAGTGGACAGAAAAGGTCTGTTTGGACAGAGGATGTTTTGGTAGTTGAAAATGAGAAATGAGGCATGTTGTGTAACTTTATTTCCATTTTGAAAGGGATGATACAGGGTTAATCAAATAATTTGGTCATTATTAGAAATATTTACTTTTTTTTTTTTTTTTAAGTAAATGAGTTTATTCTGTTTTAACAGTGTTCAGACTAAACTGTTTTTTTTTTTTCCATTCAATTGAAATCAGAAATCAAATATTTTAATGTACAGTACAATACTACCATGATGCAAAAATACTTTGCAATAGAGTATAACAGTGCCCGCCCCCTTTTTTAGCTGTTCCACAGAAATAAGAAATTAATTCAGGTTTATGCTGACCTAAATGGGTGAGTAAATGAAGACACTAAAAGTGGTACTTGAGGCCCACTTAATGAAACTATTCACTCATATACCTAATCTTTAGACCAAGTCTGCAAAACTGCAAGCACATTATCTGCTTTATTCTCAGTTTGCAATTGTAGAATCAACCTTTTGCAATATTCTAAACACAGTTCTCTACATTAGACCTGTCACTCAAAACTCAAAACAGCTCTTGCATTTCTATTTATAGTGTAAATATACCTAATTTAATCTCTTAGAAATTCAGTACATGGAAATGACATACAGTGAGTCTCAAACACAGTTGTTTCCTCCTTCTTGTGTAAATCTCATTTGTTTAAAAGACCTCCGAAGAACAGGCGAATCTCAACATAACACAGACTGTTACGTAACAGTCGGGATCATTAATATGCACGCCCCCAATATTTGCATATATGCCAGCTCATGTTCAAGGCATTAGACAAGGGCAGGCAGTATTAACGTCTGGATCTGTGCACAGCTGAATCATCAGACTAGGTAAGCAAGCAAGAACAATAGCGATAAATGGCAGATGGAGCAATAATAACTGACATGATCCATGATATCATGATATTTTTAGTGATTTTTGTGAATTGTCTTTCTAAATGTTTCTTTAGCATGTTGCTAATCTACTGTTAAATGTGGTTAAAGTTACCATCGTTTATTACTATATTCACAGAGACAAGACTGTCATTATTTTCATTTTTAAACACTTGCAGTCTGTATAATTCATAAACACAACTTCATTCTTTATAAATCTCTCCAACAGTGTGTAATGTTAGCTTTAGCCACGGAGCACTATCAAACTCAGAATCAAATGTAAACTTCAAAATAAACACTGTACTTACACGATTAGACATGCTGCATGCCGAACACTTTGTAAAGATCCATTTTGAGGGTTACATTAGCTGTGTGAACTTTGTTTATGCTGTTTAAGGCAAGCGTGAGCTCCGGGAGCAGAGAGCACGAGAATTTAAAGGGGACGCAGCCTGAATTGGCACATATTTAATGATGCCCTAAAATAGGCAGTTAAAAAAATTAATAAAAAAAAATCTATGGGGTATTTTGAGCTGAAACTTCACAGACACATTCAGGGGACAACAAGACGTATATTACATCTTTTAAAAAGACGTTCTACAGCACCTTTAAAATAGTTTTGAATGAAGTGTTGGCATTTGCAAGAGATATGTGATGTTTTGTATGTTGTTTGTGTGTGTTTTGTGGCTTTTTGTGTAGATTTACTCGAAACTACTGTTCCTAAGTTCTTAGTACTTTTTATGCTTTTGAACTTTCAATTTAAGACAAAATGACCTTAAAATCACAGCTATCCTGCAGTTCTACCACTTACAGTTGACATATCTTGTTGAAGTTCCTCTCTGTCTTTCAGCACAGTGTGGTCCGTTGTGAGAAATGTGCTGTGGACAAACGGTCCTCTGGGTTTCTATCAGGGTCTCACCACCACTATAGTCCGTGAGATACCTGGATACTTCTGTTTCTTTGGAGGATATGAACTCAGCCGCTCCATGTTTGCCCACCACATGGGCAGAGACAAAGAGCACATAGGTCAGCCCACAGGAAGAACATTATACTCACCTTCATGTCATTCCAAACTCATATAACATTCTTTCTTGTGTGGGAGATGGGAGAAGGAAACACAACTTTGATGTGTAGATCACAAATAATATGAATGAGTAAATCAGACAATCTACGTTTTCCCATTTTTTCCAGTCTACCGAATTTAATCAATATATATATATTTTAAATATTGATTCTTTAAACAAGCCAAATGTTATATAATGAAGGTCAATATAATTATTTTTAATTTCAAACAAAAGCTAAATTAGCTATAATGTGAAGGTTTCACTTTTAAAGAATTTTATTAGTCAATTTTATTTAGTTTTCTTACCATAAATAAATGCAGCAAAACAAACGTTTTATTCAAATTCTGAATTATATATTGCCTAGAAAGTGCACAAAGAGCTCTCCCTCTATAATCACTAAAAAGCTGTCACTCATTTCAATTCATTGAGATCACACAAAGTTCTGCCATAATCAATGAACCTGACTGCACAATGAATCTCTTATTTAGCCTACGTAATGTCTCAGTTTGTTATAAATTAGCTTATACAGAGAGGATTTGCGAGCATGCAGAGCTCAGCACTGGACAAAAACTCAGGCGTTTTGAGTAGTGAGTGGATTCTAACTTAGACACGTCTGAGTTGCCATTGCATTCAAGAAATCAACAGATATGTTTGTGATTGCTCAGCGCTGCAAAACACATTGTAAATAGAGACCTTTGGGCTCTCAAGAGTGCAAACACCAAAACTGTTTCACCAATATGCTATCATTATAGAGAAAACTGATCCTAGACCAGCAGTTATGAGCAGCTTTTCCCTCAAAGCAATCAGAAGCAGCAGTGGTCAAAATGACGGACGACCTTCAGATGTTTCTGTCAGTGCTAAATAAATTGACAGAATATATTCGGTTAATGTGACCACTGATGGGGACTATTATTTACTAGACCAATATAAAATGCACTTTAAATAAATGACACAGCCTTTTCACTTATTTCAGTGTATTTAACAGGATATGCTCCTCACGATCCGTGTGTTTCTGACAGGTGTCGTGCCGTTGATGTTCAGCGGTGGTTTCGGTGGAGCCTGCCTGTGGTTGGTTGTGTACCCCATAGACTGTGTGAAGTCTCGTATCCAGGTTCTGTCTTTAGCAGGGAAACAGGAAGGCTTCCTCAAGACTCTTATGGGAATTTTACGAAATGAGGGTGAGATTTATGCATTTGTCCTTGTTTCAAAACATAGCAACACATAGCCAACATCCTATCTGTGATCTGGAACCTCATTAGTGGCTAATTTGGGAAACTCAAACACTTGGCACAGAAAAGTCAACTGTTGATTTGAATTTATAGCTTTCATGTTGCTGGGCTAATGGCATGATATACAAAATTATCATTTATCTGTAATATATCTTAATATATTTGTGTTAGTCTTTAATTCCCTATTGTGACTTAGACTAACTGGCTACCTTATTAGGTACACCTGTTCAACTGCACGTCAAAGTAAATATCTAATCGGCATGGCATGGCATGACATAGCAGCAACTCAATGCATTTAGGCATGTAGACATGGTCAATACTAGCTTCTGAAGCTCAAACTGAGCATCAACATGAAGAAGGAAGTTGATTTAAGTGACTTTGATTGCCGCATGGGTGTTGGTGCCAGACGGGCTGGTCTGAGTGTTTCAGAAACTGCTGATCTGCTGGGATTTTCATGCACCACCATCTCTAGGGTTTACAGAGAATTTAAAGAGTCTTGTTGATGCCAGAGGAAAATGGACAGACTGGTTAGACCTGATAGAATGGGAACAGTAACTCAAATAACCACTTGTTACAAGCAAGGTCTGCAAAAGAACATCTCTGAACGCACAACACATCCAACCTTGAAGCAGATGGGCTACAGCTGCAGAAGACACACTGGTGACACTAAGCCTACAATTCACATGGGATCACCAAAATTGGACAATAGAAGATTGAAGAAACAATGCCTGGTCTGATAAGTCTCAATTTCTGCTGCGACGTTCAGATGAAAGGGTCAGAATTTGGTGTAAACAACATGAAAGATCAAAAGATCATCCTGCCTTGTATCAACGGTTCAGGCTACTGGTAGTATAATGGTGTGGGGATATTTTCTTGGCACACTTTGAGAACTTTAGTTCCAATTGAGCATTGTTTAAACACCACAGCCTACCTGAGTATTGTTGCTGGCCATGTCCATCCTTTTATGACCACAGTGCACCCATCTTCTGATGGATGCAGGATAACACCTCATGCCACAAAGCTCAAATCATCTCACATTGGTTTCTTGAACATGACAATCAGTTTACTAAACTCAAATGGCTTACACAGTCACCAGATCTCAGTCCAATAGAGCAGCTTTGGGATGTGGAGGAACAGGAGATTCACATCATGGATGTGCAGCTGACAAATCTGCAGCAACTGTGTGATGCTCTCATGTCAATATGGACCAAAATCTCTGAGGAATGTTTCCAGGACATTGTTGAATCTGTGCCACAAAGAATTAAGGGCGTTCTGGAGGCAAAAGGGAGTCCAACCCAATACTAGCGAGTTGTACTTTTTGTGTAGATTTACTTGAAACTACTGATTCTTAAGTTCGTAGTACTTTTTTATGTTTTTGATCTTTAAAATAATTTGTCTTTCAATTTAAGACAAAATTACCTCAATCACAGTTGTCCCGCAGTTCTACCACTTAAAGTACTAGCAGTAATAGCAAGGTGTACCTAATAAAGTGACTGGTAAGTGTATGTCTGAGTGAAATGGCTTCTCGAACAAGAACAAATGTAGAGTCGCACTTGATTTTATCCATGGGGAATTGATTTGATGGTTGAATGGTTGTGGTTTGCTATTGGTGGATCTCATGTGACTGACAGGTTGTCCCACCCTCAAACCAGTAAACACGTCATCAGAGAAGAGAAGAGATGAGCTGCAAGAGGGAGAGGAAGATATTTTGATTAAAGATTACAAGGGCACATGAATTTGAGAAAATGATGTTAATAGATAGATGAATGATTTATAAAAATATACCCCAATGTGGGGGGGGGGGGGGGGGGTCTGTGTTTATTATTGAACATGCATGTGCTGATATTTTAATGAAAGACAATTAAACAATTAATGGTTTCAGTATATAACAAAACAATTTATTCTTGGATTGCAGCATGTTATATTCTGGTGTCTTGTTTACAGGAGTGGCACCTCTGTATTCTGGTTTGACCCCGACTATGATCCGAACTTTTCCTGCCAATGGAGCGCTCTTTTTGGCCTATGAAGTCAGTCGCAAGATCATGATGCAACAGTTTGATCACTGAGTCCATCTCTCAGTCTCTGGAGTTTTTCAGAAAATTTTTAATCCCATCTTGAGTTTTCAGTTGCATTGAGAACTTGCCTTGTGGACATTTTATCCACCTAAGTGTATTATGTGCATCTTGAATATTTTATGTGCGAGAAAGAATATTTAAATTAATGAAATGGCTCTGAAAATCGATGTTCCAAGCTAGGGTTATTTTTGTTAACGAAAACTTTTAAAACGTGTTAATTGAAATAAAGCTGAAATAAAATAAAATATAAATATTAGTTTAAGAAACTAGACAGACAAATGTTGCTTTGGCAAATACACTGAAATAAGTTTAAGTTGAACCACTAAAGTTATTAACTGTAAATCAATAAAAACAAAAACTGAAATAAAGTACAGGACACAGCTTACAGTATGTCATAATGGCCAAATTCATATACATATATTGTAATGGTGGCTCAGTGTTTCCATTGAGTTGATCTGTGCCTGTCTCTATGGTGAGTAGCTCTTGATTGCATGTTACACTCGGTTCTCCAGAGACCCAAAGCTCTGCTTTTATTGTTTGTCTTATAATGAGGTCTTGGTTTATTCATCTGAACAACTTTGAAGGTTAAATAGTCATTTGTGTGATAAATGTGTGAACAAACAATACTGTATTTTCCTGCTACGCTTGTAATGTTTTTGACATAAAATACACTCATGTTGCAGTGCCTCATATGCCAAATAAATGTCATTCAATGATTTTACAAACATTAATTAATTCTAAATTAATTATTTAAAAATGTAATATTTATTTATTAAATATTTAGAGATATTTATATTTTACAAAGTAATAGTATCAATATTTAGTAATATAAATGTTTGGTAACACTTTATAATATTCTCAATTGTTTTTGTTTTTTTCTTTTTCTGAGTGACATAACACAAAAATAAAGAGTCTATAAAGCAAGGAGAGTCAAAAGGTAGGTATAGTTTGAAAGAAAACTTCTGAAAATTTTAGAGAAAAAAATTATTACATTTGGACTTTTTCTTGCTGAGAAACTGCTGATAAAATAAAACAAATATATACTGTAATTTTTTATTATAATTTTACATATCTTTCTTATTTGACATGCAATAACTCAGGAAGGAAATAAGGTAGTAAGGTTTTTTAGTGAAGTTCCCATACATGTGAGCTGCATCTGGATCAAATTTTGTGGTGATAGCATAAAGTCATGAAAAGTTACAGCATTTGGAACCAAGGTAGCCTTTTGTTCACCCCATTTACGCTCAAAGTGTATGTGGCAGCCATCATGGTGCGCCACGCCCCTATTGCTGCTCAATCAGTTGGAAGGCGTAATTGTGAAGTTCCTTAAAGACCTAAAGACTGAATCTGCCTTGCCCCCTTACACTTCTGCCCTGGGATCTATCCACAGTCCTTAGGGTGCATCTCATGGAAACATTTTTTCCATATATATATATATATATATATATATATATATATATATATATATATATATATATATATATATATATATATATATATATATATATATATATAATATATGCAACAATAACTTATTATAAGTGAATTATAATTGAACCTCAAGGAAGATATTAAAATTAAAATAAAAAATCCATGTCATGGCCCCTTTAACCAACAACTACAGCAAAAAATATGATCTTGGAATTTTAGTTTAGCAGACATAATACACAGGTCATATCTGTTCTTATGTAAACAGTTTTCATGTGTGATGGTATGATATGTGATTACACATCCCAGATTTCCTGCCTTGTGATGGTGCAGAAATCTTTGAATTATAAATCTCCCACTACAGCTAAAACAATAACAATATTTGATAAAAATATTTGATCAAATAAAATATAACTTTGCACCACACACAATATTCAGGTTCATGGCATTCACAGATATCAAATGAGTCCGAATGCTCCCCTCCTCCAGTGTTGTGGTCTAGCGGGAGGCAGGACACACCCTCATGGGAAGATGAGCACACATTAAAAGCTTCTGTTACCTGCCATCTGCCATAACACATCTTATGCTTGTGTCGCTCCTCAAGATGACCACCGTAATCCGGGTTCAAGACCGGGAGACTGAGAGTGGCAGACATATAACACAAGGTATGCCTGTGTAAAATCTTAGTTAAAAATTTCCTAACATTACTAAAATATGTTTTTTATTTTAACTGCAATTGTAATAATTAACAAAACTGTCAATAAAATGAAAAAAAGGGGTTTATATTTATTGTATCATAACAATACTCCATGGCAAATAATGTCTATGTCAATTTTGTACATGACTTAAGTTCTTAAGGACCGTGATACTAATACATGCAGTGAGGGATTGTATGCGTGATCGTAAGCACGTGATAAGTCAGCAGGAGTGTCTCTGTGGAATTTGATATGTTTACCTGACATGTAATCTAGGGATAAAAAGAAATTTAATATCCCATTGATTAAACTATCAGGGCATTATCTCATTGTCTGGTTTCTATGTATCACAACCTTTGCCAGTAAACCTGCAAGAGGCTTCTTTAATAAAGTTTAAATGTGTTTCAGCTATACGTTTAATTTTGTAGCCATTTTAGGTCACTGACGTAAGACACAAAAGATTCAGAAAATGTTCATTATCCAACTCAGGAGGTTTTCAAACAGGGGAAAAAAATCAAATGCACAAAACAACAGAATGTAACAGTGTTGTTAGTAATAAGGGTAATAAGTAATAAGTAGAAAGGGTTAGCTAGTTTGAAATAAATATTGTTAAACTTTTTTTATTTCCCATTGTATTTCCATCATGCTGTAGAAAGGTTTCCATATTTGATTGATTGATCTCCCACAAATTTGTGCCTCTTATGCTTTTAAAAACAATCGAGGTTGAACCATGCATGGAAAGTCCCACAAAATGTTGGCTCCATGTCTTTCAGATGATAAATCACCATCACTGGGATGCTTCGGCTGGTTCATTATCTTTATCGCCATCATTATCACCATTGGATTGCTTCCTATTACCATTTTTATGTGCATCAAGGTATGTTGTGTTTTAAGAAGACTGTTATGATAGATTTTCCATAAACAAATCAATGTCTTGTTCAACACAGTAATTATCATCAATGTAAATGATGACTGACTGTACATACAATTTACTCATTGGCTCATTCTTAGATTGTGAGGGAGTATGAAAGGGCCGTGATTTTTCGATTAGGTCGTATTGTGGACAAGAAACCAAAAGGACCTGGTATGAAAAGGTTTTCATTTTCAGTCTCAGCATATTGGAATCTGTTTAACACCTGGGTCCCATTAATCAAAGGAATCAAAATTGTTAAATAATATAGTCATGTGAAAAAGAAAGTACACCCTCTTTGAATTCAATGGTTTTACATATCAGGACATAATTAAAAAAAATAATAATAATCTTGTCCTTAGCATGTCTTAAAATTAGGTAAATACAACCTAAGATGAACAACAGCACATGACATAGCCGTGACATCTGGAGTATTCAGGTGTGTGTTAACACAATGCCAAGGTGGAAAGACATCAGCAATGATCTTAGAGAAGCAATTGTTACTGCCTATCAATCTGGGAAGGGTTAAAAGGCTATTTTAAATTATTTGAAGTCCATCATTCTACAGTGAGGAAGATTATTCGCAAGTGGAAAACATTCAAGACAGTTGCCAGTCTTCTCAGGAGTGGACATCCCTGCAAATTCACCCCAAGGTCAGACTGTGCACTGCTCAGAGATACTGCAAAAAACCCAAGAGCTACACCTCCGACTCTACAGGCCTTAGTTAACATGTTAAATGTTAAAGTTCATGAGAGCACAGTTAGAAAAAGACTAAACAAGTATGGCATGTTTGGAAGTGTTGCTAGGAGAAGGCCTCTTCTGTCTAAAAAGAGCACGGCTTAGGTTTGCAATGTTTCATCTGAACAAACCCCTAACTACAAACCACACAGCTACTTATGGAACAATGTCCTTTGGACAGAAAACACCAAAATGGAGATGTTTGGCCATAATGTACAGCGCCAAATTTGGTAAAAAACCAAACACAGCATATCAGCACAAACACCTCATACCAACTGTCAAGCACGGTGGTGGAGGAGTGATGATTTGGGCTTGTTTTGCAGCCACAAGGCCCTGGGCACCATGCAGTCATTGAGTTGACCATGAACTCTTCTGTATACCAAAGTATTTTTGAGTCAAATGTGAGACCATCTGTCCTGAAGCTTAGGGTCATGCAACAGGACAATGATCCCAAATCTACAGCAGAATGGCTGAAAAAGAAAAGAATCAAGGTGTTGCAATAGCCCAGTCAAGTCCAGACCTCATCCTGATGGAAATGCTGTGGCAAGAGCTGTGCATAAACACATGCCCGCAACCCCAATGAACTGAAGCAATGTCGTAAAGAAGAGTGGGCCAAAAATTACTCCACAATAATGTGAGAGACTGATAAAGACATAAGAAAACGATAACTTCAAGTTTTTGAATCATGGGGTGTTACTTATTTTTTCACTCGTGTTCTCCATTTTGGCTTTTTTTGTTGTTAAATAAAAAATGACACTATGTAATATGTCATGTGTTGTTGTTCATTCAAAGAGGGAGTACTTTCTTTTTCACATGACTGTACATATTTATATAATGTAATAATTCATTAATAGAAAAAAATCCCTGTTCATATTTCTTTAAATATATAATTGTCTACGTTTGAATATTGTTTATACAATTATTTTATAGGAATTTTCTTTGTGCTGCCATGCACTGATACATTCAGGAAGGTGGACTTGAGAACTGTGACATTTGATATTCCTGCTCAAGAGGTAAGAGGTATTTGTTTTATTTGTTTTGTTTTGTATTTTTTTTTAAATATTTCAATTTAGCTTATTTAGTAATTTTAGTACTTACTTTTATTTCAGTTATTTTAGGCAATATTACAAATTTTCAGTATAGTTTTTTTTTTTTTTTTAAAGGTGCAGTAAGCGATTTTTGAGAAATACTGTTGATCTTTGAAATCTTGCTTTATTTCAATAAAGGAATATTTTTTTTTATACTTTTAGTTAACAATGGCACCATATATATTCTGATAGAGGGTTTCAGACAGTGTTGGGCAAAGTAATGCATTACAATATTGTGTTACCCCCTTAAAAAGTGTGTTACTTAGTTGATTTTTTTATAAAAGTAATGTTACGTTACTTTTGCTTTACATTTTCTCAAATGGAAAATAACAAAACATTTTAATAGCAAAAAAGCAAAGTTCTATTTTTGACAAATGTAAAGGGCCTTTCACACCAAAATTGAAATAAGCCTCAGGCTGAAGAAAATGCAAATTAAGCTTTCAGCTGTGCTGCCATTCTTGATCGCAGAAGAATAGGATGCAGGAGAAGAAAGTTCAACAGACTTTAACAATGAAAACAAACAAAAAAATGAAAAACAAATGTAATGTTTATTCAAAGTAATGTTTACTTATTAGTGTGCTCGATGTGGGCTTGG
The DNA here is from genome assembly GCF_024489055.1 of Chanodichthys erythropterus. Lineage (NCBI taxonomy): Eukaryota > Metazoa > Chordata > Actinopteri > Cypriniformes > Xenocyprididae > Chanodichthys > Chanodichthys erythropterus. The sequence continues at coordinate 32,352,854 of NC_090237.1, forward strand.
ATCTTTAAAGGTCAGCAGCAAAGACCTTGGTTAATAAAGTGAGATTAAATACATAAAGTATATTTGTGTGATTTTACATTTAATAATAGCAGGTTTGCATTTCACTGTTTTTATTCATTCTGAGGAAAGTTACTTGTAAAAAGTAATCTGATTACATAACTCGCATTACTTGTAATGCATTACCCCCAAAACTATTTACAGGTATGTACCCCTTAAGACAACCCAAAGTTTGCCAAATAAAACAGTCATTCCAATATAATGTTAAATCAACACGATTTGGCAAGCTAAATCTGAATAAATCATTCATAAAGGTTTAGATCAATATGACAAGATGAGTATCTATATGTGTTTATGTGAGAACAGTTCCTGACGAAGGACTCTGTGACCGTGAGTGTGGATGGAGTGGTTTACTTTCGTGTCTTTGACCCGATCTGTTCCGTGGTCAACGTGTCCAATTCAGACCACGCAACACGGCTGTTGGCACAGACCACCCTGAGAAACGTCCTGGGCACAAAGAACCTGTCTGAGCTGCTGTCTGACAGAGAGGGCATCTCAAACAGCATGCAGGTACAAGAACTCTCTTCTCTGACCACATGTTTACTGGTGCGAGGGCGAGACAACTCAGACGGGGGGCCAGTTCTCCTCTGGCCAACAGCGAACAGTGCTTGATTATGATTCAGGCAGCTTTCATAAGTCCGATTGGGTTCGCAACAGTCAAAGTATTTATTCCAGTTCCATTTAGTCGAAGATCGTATTCATCACGCCATTATGGGATAGTTTGTTGAGGAGCTGTCGTGCTGATGAGGCCTTCACAGTGGATGATCGAGTTGACACAATCTCTGCTGACACTTCAGAGCTGTGTTGTTGTCATGTCTAGGCACATGTCCTCGATCTCACCTGGATGCGGCCCGGGATAACAGAGAGACTAATATTAGAGTAGATGCCATTCTTCTTCTGATGTAACGAGTACATCTGGTGTTATAGGAAGTGTTCCCGGTTCTGGCTGACCTAATTTATGCAGCCTAACAATCCTGGATTTGAAAACATAAATTGATAATGTGTTATGTGTATGCCAGGTCACTCACATGAGATCGACCACAACAATCCAATCAATTCCCCATGGACAAAATCAAGTCCCGTCCTACATTTGATCCTATTTGACAAACTGTTTCACTTGGATATACATCAAAATAGAGAAGAAAACACTATCACAACTTCATGCCGACTAAATGAAAAGTAGCAAAAGCTTAAAAAAATCGCTAAATATTAAATGAGCAAATAGTACAGCGTTTACGGGTATAGGAGGCAACTTTGAACACAGCCCAGGATTATTTCTTTGCTGTTAAACTGATGCTTCAGCTGTACGGCTGAATCGTACTCATGGATCCTGATAGCTTTGTATCATCTTGATGACAGATCGCCTTGGATGAGGCCACTGGCGTATGGGGCATTAAAGTGGAGCGAGTGGAGATAAAGGATGTTAAACTGCCTCTCCAGCTCCAGAGAGCCATGGCTGCAGAGGCTGAAGCAACTCGAGAAGCCCGTGCCAAGGTGAGACTCCCACAACCAACTCTAATGCTTCTTGTGCTGGTATTCAATTATGAAAGTCAGCTCAATACTGCCCAAATAAAGGGCACAACATTTAATATAGGTTGTACAAATAATGGAAACTAAGATCCACAAAGCCTTATTTTGTTGCAATGCATTGTCTTAGCAAAAATATGCAATCTACACCAAACAGTGGCAGCGTACATCATAAATTATCCTTAAAGATATGCATATGACAGCCCCAATCATAGTTATTAATGTTTTGCGTTGCCGTTTGAGAGCTTGTGCTGAAGCTAAAGTTATTTACCTCAACAAAACGCATACTATATGAGATTAATCAGATATTTATACTACATAAATTTAATATTATGACTTATATCTGCACAAAATGATGTGAATGCACAAGCTTGAACTAAGTTATGTGCTAATCAGAGGTGAGTTTCCCGAAAACATCGTTACCCAACTATGGTCGTAAGTCCCATTGCGGAACTTGCGACCATAGTTTGCTTTGGGAAACGCACCCCAGAATTTTTAACTCCTGAAGTAGATGAGCTCTTCACACAACAACGTGATGAAACAACAAATAAACACATTGAATTCACAATGTTTTATTACAATAGTGTTCTCATTATAATGTTATGTAAATGACAGTCCCAGTAGTTATTAATGTTGTGCATTGCTGTTTGGCTGCCAGTGTCCCTTCTCATTGAAGCCAACCATTTTTTCTGCCAATCTAACTCCTTTGAGTTCTAATAAAATTGTAGTTCTGGGTTTCTCTGACAACTGTTGTTACAGCTAGCAGCATAATATATTGTTACCCTGTGTGAACCTTCTGGGAGTGTTTCGTTGATCTTCCTCTGGTAGTTGTAATGACCATAGATCGAAACTGATAAAGTATAGGTCTCTGCAGGACAGTAATAGGTGTTACCAGATCATCGAGAGCATTACCTGATTTGCCCACGTCAGAGTGTGGGTAGGGTGAAGGGGATCATTTTCATTGCATGATTTATAAACACCCACCAGTTTGAAAACATCCACAAATGTTTGTTCCGTAGAGACCTCGTACTCAAACTAATCACTCAGCTGTGACCGGGCACAAAAATGGCGGCGATAAAGCACTGTGACCTCGCATGGTCCTAATGAATATATTACCGTGTATTGAGCACATTTTGTTTTGATATACATCAATGTTGTGGTATTTAAATGTGTATTTGAAAATGGAATTACTACTCGTAAAGTAGTAATAATTATTTATTTCTTAGCAAGTATTCAGTGAAGTGATTGATGCCTATGAGTGTGTCAATGTTTTTAGTTCTAATATTCCAACCGACATTCAACCTGATTTTTTGATGGACATGATAACATGCGTGAGGGGAGAACTGTTTGATTTTTGGGTAATTATAAAACATGCTGGAGATGTTCGAAGTTCATTATACTTATTTTATGAAATTAAGTTTATTTTGTGGGCCGTGGCTTAAATAAATAGTTACTCTGAGACTAATATGTTTGGCTTGTCAAAAATGTTTACATTCAGCTGGCACAAATTAATTGACTTAAAAATCAAGTTCATATTTTTCTTTTAGCCTACCAAGAAAAGGAGTGGTTTTGATGCACAAAGTTGTTTTTATTGTCTATTATAACAAAGATCTTTCATTTAAACCCATGCAAATGCAGATCCTATTGTAAATAATAGTGAAAATCACTTTCTAAAACTGTTTCATTATTACCCCTAGCAGATTTTGACTTGCATACAATGGTGCGTTGTAATTACATTTAAAGTACTTGCATTTAATTAACATATAGTTACAGTTAACTTCACCCCTAACAACTGTAACCGTAACTCTAACCCCTATAATTATAAGCCTAACCCTACTCTTTATCTTAAACACAACCATACCTCAAACTCATTAGCACTAAATGTGGGAATTTGTTTTTAAATTTGTTAAAAGTTACATTTGTAGTTAAATAACATGCAGTTACATATTGTAAAGCCATTGTCTTGTAGGTATTTAATGTTAGCACAAGGCCATCTAATATGAAGTGTGACCAAAAATAAAACATGTATTTTATAGTTAGACCTTTTGAGGTTGACGATCAACATTTTCTAAAGGTTAAGCACCTCTTTGGTGACTTTTTTTTTTTCATTTTGTTTTCAGGCGCTATTTTGCACCCCCTTATAAACTGGGATATGAAAAATTACTTTTATATGACAAAAAATACACACACACTTCCCCCTTAAATTATTTATTATGATTGAGATTTCTCAAGGCTCTAAGGGCCTTCAGGGATCGTTTAGAGGAAATTTAAATAACAGCCCTACAATCAAATATTATATCTGAGATGAATACATTACGCTGAGGAAAATCCATATATCAGACACAACTTTTGACACATGTGGCTCAAGTGTATTATTTTCGTATGTGTGTGTAGGTGATTGCAGCTGAGGGTGAGATGAACGCCTCGCGGGCCCTGAAGGAAGCGTCTCTGGTGATGGCTGAGTCTCCATCAGCTCTTCAGCTGCGATACCTCCAGACTCTGAACAACATCGCAGCAGAAAGAAACTCCACCATTATCTTCCCCTTGCCCATTGATATCATTCAGCATTTCATATCTAAAAGAGATTGATGAATCGAGATTAAAGCTCCACTGCTCGTGTTCTTAGAAAGTTATGTGACATTTCCAGGTGAAACATAATTCAGTGAGAAACAATGCAGCCTTTATCCATTAAATTAACTGGGTAGTGAAATATAGTTCATATCTATGACTCTTTAACAGACTAAAAATAATTAATTTCCTTCAAAAGTCTTGTAGCTGACATTCAGCTCATTTAAAAGTAAGAAACAGGATGCTTTTACATGATCTTTTAATAAACCCAAAGTGCAATAAAGTGCAACAAAATCATCAAAAGAGTTTCTGAATGCATCACAACAGTGATTAGCTACACTAACAAGGTTTGAATCAAATAAATTACTGTATATCACAGCGTTAAGACATGCTTTTCCATTAACGTGTTGTAACACAGATCACACATAAAGCTCATACAAGCTGTACAACACAAATTAGGAGAAGAGAAAAAAAACAAGAGGACATTTCAGTAACACAATCATGGTACAATCCTCTCTTAAATATACGATAACAGACAGTTGTGTTTGTATTCAATTTAAAGGAACAGTTCATCAAATGATTAACATTGTGTCATTATTTATACACCATTAAGGCCCATTCACTCCAAGGACAATAATTATAGTGATAACGATAAAGATGTAGATCTAAAAACCATTCTAAAGATAAAAGAAAAGCAGAGTCCACACCACTATAACAGTAACGGCACAGAGAAACGATACCATTTGAATCACTTTCAGAACTATTTTTTCCCGAAAACATTGACAGCCAATCAGAATCCATTCTGCTTTAAAGAGCTTGGACATTTAAAGTGGCAGACGACAAAACTGCAGCATGCACTTAGAATAAACAGAACAATATTGTGCGTTGGTGTGGACGCTAATATAGTTATTATTATATTTATCACTCTTGGTGTGAACAGGCCTTTAAATTGTATCAAACTCGCATGCTGTTCTTTTTTGTCCTGCAGAACACAAAAGAAGAGTTGTGAAGTCTTCATGCAGCTTTTGTCCATACAATGGTTGTTCATAGTATGGATTTAGAAAACTTGGAACATATCATCAACATGGTCATATGTATTACTCTTTATGATGTTTATGGTGCTTTGACATCTTTTTTGGAGATAGTCAGCTTATAGTCACTATAAACTGTTGTATGGGAAAACGCTACATACCCTTGTGAAAAAGTGCACATTAGCAATGAAAGAGTACTTATGGAAAAAAAAAAAAAAACATATACTTTATTTGTGAACTGAATTATGTTTTCAGACATATTATTTGCAATTAAACGAAAATGCATTAAAGCTTTTCCCTTAAGTAGGACTTAAGTACATATTTATATATAAATTAATCATTCTATTGTCTTTGAAATACAGCTAAAGTTTACTGCCGAAAGTACTGACAAACTAAATGTTTATGGTAAACTAAAATATACTTTTGTCATTTCTACTGAAAGTTGTATGTCATTAATTTAAATATATTTATAATTACACATTTATATGAAGTTGCTATTTCAAATATATCAATTTTAAATAATTAACACACTATAGTTTAAATTATAATCAAGTACATGTGCTTTAATATGTTTGTCAACATCTAAATAAGTATACTTCTTTAAAGCATGACAAAAGATTGTTCAAATGATTTAAAATGTGCTTTAAATTAGTGCTGTCAAATCGATTAATCACGATTAATTGCATATAACAAACGTTTGTGAATATTTAATGTGTGTGTGTGAGTGTGTATATATATATATATATATATATATATATATATATATATATATATATATATATATATATATATATATATATACACACACATACACATTTACAAACTTGTTAGACGCGATTAATCGATCTGTCAGCACTTAACTTTAAAGTAAAATGTTTAAAATTGCACTTGAGTATGCTAAGAAAAATAGTAACAGAAGTGTACTCTCTAAGTACACTTAAGTGGCCTTTTATTTAAGTACACTTAAGTGGTTTATTTATATTCTCTGCAATTACAGATTTTTTTTTTTTTAAATATACTTTTAAAATTTAAAGCACACTACACTACAAGTGCACATCCAATACAATTAAGTGCACTTCTTTTTCACAAGGGTAAGATTTTTCAAAACTCATGTTTTGTGGACAAAAATAACATACGATTTTGTAACTAAATGAGAGTGAGTAAATGTTAATTTTGGCTGACCTATTCCTTTAAGAATACGAAGAAACATTCAGAAATTCCAAAATCATGTCCATGGGACACACACATAAAAAAAAAAAAAGGAAAAAAAAATATCAGTGCATTTCACAACCTAGTTGATTGAACATTTCCTTTCATTCGCTAACCCTAAAGATGAATATAATCCAAGCAGACACCCAAGGAACAGGATAGCATGTTCCTCTGCAGACAGGTAGTTGGTTTGATATTTCAATATTTCATTCAGAGCTTTCGAATTAATTGCTTTATGAGTGAAATGCATTTACAAGTCTGATATTCCATTGACACCAACCTTCAAATGTATCATTTAGTTTACATTATGTACTGTGAAATGACATTTGTAACGCACCTTCCTAACCTGAGCTAGATCTCTGACTGAGACGCGAGGTAATGATACTCTGAGAATGAGCAGGAAATAAAATTCACCAGTTCAGTGGTATCAGCCATCATGGTTTGTAATGGCAACAGCCATTTTTTACTCTCTGTTTGCACAAATGTTAAGGCTGAATAACGTAAACTAATAATGATTTTATGTTCTTATGAAAATCATCCATGGTCATTTGAGTAACTCACAAAAATGTAATCACCAATAGCTGCACTACTAAGTACACTTGGACATAAAATAAAATAAAATATATTCCCCTAAAGACATTAAGTAATGGAACATTCATGAACAATATGACTTCCTATCTACTGTTCCCATAGATAGAATCCAGACTTTTACCTCAACGTCAGCAAGAATGCAAATGCATATATACATACAAATGATCCACCTAATATACAAGTTGTTGTAGGACACTCAGGGAAGATAAACACAGGTGCAGTTTGAATACTTTCTGGTTCTTATACATGACTAGAGAACTTCCTGTATTGAGACCATGGCTTTGACGCTGTAGACCCTGAATGTATTACAATACACAAGAAATCTCTGTAGAGTCCTGCGTTTTCATTTCAAGAAGTGAGGTACTCATGATAGTGCGTTGCTAACTTAAAATGCTAACGTTATGTTCTGTAGTACTTTCGCAAACCTGTCAGTGTAATATTATGTAGCCAGGTCTCTACAAAGTAGGGCAAAAGCCCTCAGTAGTGTCCACATGAATGCAGTTAAGCATATTATCTGGGTTAGAGCAACCGGAAGACTTATGATACATTCTGTACAGAGGAGAGGGACATAAACAGCCATGACTGAGACCTATGGCGTCAAGTTTACAGGCAGTTCTTATGTAATGCATTCTGGAAATTTCTGTAAACAAGGATAGTTGAGATGAAGGCATGAGGATCTTTTCTCTCAAAAACATGACTGAGAAGGCAAAGGTAAAGACGGCAGGTTGAAGTTTTGTAAGTCGTTTACACTACTGCATTGTCAGTTCATGCTAATATTAGCATCCTTGTAGAGTGGTTACAACATGTGGATGAACCACCATAAAAAGTGTAAGTACATGTTAAAATCACGTTTGCATCAACATTTAACCACCTATACTATATAACTATTAGTTGGCATCCTGTTTTGACAAAGTATTTACCTCATTTGAATGACATGTCCATCCTAAACTTGCCTTTAAAGCCTGTGTTTTCCTGTTGAGTGTGTTGAGTACAGTAATGCCTCGGCTTGCACAGAAGGTTGCTGGTGGGTGGCTTTCCTTTGAAAAAGGCAAATATTCCTAGTAAAACTTGTCTATATGTCGTCCTGATCAATCTTTGGAAAAGCTTGAGACCATAGGCAAAGGTTGGAGAACAAACACCATGATGTCCTGTTCAAACAGAAAACCTCAGCACAAGCCCAAAAGCCAAATCCATCAGAATAGAAGGTACAAAAAAGGTACATTTCAAAATGGCCTGTGAAACATCATAATGCACAACATTGTGATGGACACGATAAAGTCTTAAAGCAAAGAAAGGAGAATAATGTTCCTTTATCTGTTCTCTCTAATGTAGGATCATGTTTGTGTAACCAGTCCTACTTTACCTGCTCTGAGCAGGATTCGAACCTGCCTCACCGGCATGGGAGGCGGGTACACTAACAAAAACGCTAAAGACCACAGCCTCTAGCGTCAGTCGCTATAGCGCCTCTTTAGGCCAGGGGAGTGAGGTTTACTTGCACAGCTCTTAATAGCTTGCCACCATTACACTCACCCCCCTAAACCCCACTCCCATCCGGGTCACGGCACCAAATGTAATCAGTCCTACTCGACACGTTCCGAGAGATTTCTGGCATGGGATGCGGGCGCGCTAACAAGGACGCTAAAGACCACAGTCTCCAGAGTCAGTCGCCAGCACACCTCTTGAGACCAGGGGAGTGAGGTTTACTTGCACAGCTATTACTATCTTGTCTCTGTTACATTTGTTCATTTAACAACTTTAACAAATGTGTATTACAAACTTTTTTCAAGGAACACAAAAAGAGAAATTTTGAAGAATGTGCCGGTTTCTTTTTTCCATGCAATTACAATGAATGGGGACTGATGCTTTCAAGCTTCAAAAAGTACACCATAAAAGTGTATTAAAAGTGATCTATACAATTTGTGCACTACATTCCAAGTCTGCTAAAGTCATACGACTGTGAGAACCGTCCAAAATCTTATTGGTCGTGATTCACTAATAATCTTGACATCTTTCCTTGGTCTTTGGATTTTTTGTGAGAAAAAAATAGCAATCACCAATTGGTAAAGGAATTGTTCTTTTGAGTGTTCGTTGGGACTATGTTTTCAGGAAACAGAAACGTTGAACTAACATCAGAACTTGCGACCATAGTTGGTAGGGGTATAATGGTACACAAAACTCACGGTTCGGTACGTACCTCGGTTTTGAATCACTAAACATAAAACTAAACAAACGCTAAAGAGAAAACTAAAAATAAAATTGCTTCTTCTTTTTTTTAAATTAAACAGTGGTTTACTGAACAAATTGTGTTTTTGTCTTTAAATATATTAAATTAAATTATAACTAAAAGTTTCTTAAGGATAAAAAAAGATCTCTGCTAATGCTATTAACTATGTAGGGAGCCCTTACTTGAACATTATGCTACTATAATATTAAAGGTTAACAACTGAGCCCAAACTATTAGCCTAAATTCAATTTCTTTTTATTTTTAGATAAAATAATCATCACTCAAATAACAAATTGTAGGCCTATGCAAACATGTAAGATGCACCTAGGGCAGTTTTTGCATTAACTTCTAAATGTTTTTACTTGAAATATTTCATTTTCACAACAGATTCATTTAAACATTCATTACATTAAACATACATAGCCTAATCAGGACATCTCTAAAAGGTTAAGTAAAATATAATGATTATATAGGCTAATACAGTGTATATATTGAGCGAAAGAGTTAATTTCTCTAGTGAACTAACAAACTTTGGACACTGAATGGCTTTTCTGAGGTAAATGCTACATGACTTATTGTTTACAAGCTTTCATTAATGTCTTTCCGCCGCTGAAACACTGATTGAGCGATTACATGAGATATGACCGTTTCAGTAAGTTGTACTGTATCGTTCAACATTATTGGTGGTTAATGTTGGTTAGGCTACAGTGTTTCAATGTAATGCTTCGGTACACACGTGCACCGAACTGAATGCCCTGTACCGAAACGGTTCGGTACGAATACGTGTACCATTACACCCATAATACTTGGCTAAAAATGCTTTGGGAAATGCACCACTGATAGATTCTTTCAGGAACAGGACTGATTTTGTTCAACTCACTGATAGGTGAAGATTATGAGTGAACTTTAATTTGACTTTCATGCATTGTTTTAAAGCTTGAAAACTTAAGTCCCCATTAACTGCATGAAAAAAGTAACAATGGCATATTTTTTTCAATTTCTCCATTTATGTTTCACATAAGAAAGTCACTCATGCAGGTTTGGAATGAGTAAATAATGACAAAATGTTTCATTTTTGGGTGAATTTCCCATATACATGCCTTCAACTATGCTCCAACTCAAACTTTGATCAAAGCCTATCAATATTCAGTATGAGCAACAAAGAATACAGTAACACTGAACAGTAAGTTGAGATGTGATGAAACACAAAACGCAATGGTGTAAGAGGTGTGGGAGCATCTTCCGTTCCATCCAATCAGAATCCACATGATGAGAAATATAAATTAAAGATACAAAAAAAGAACAAAGAGTGTGAAAGGCAGGTAATTGGACACTCATCTAGGGAAGGGCTGTTGTCGGGAGGGTGAACCGGGACTAGAGGCTGGTCGGTGAAGGGGCGACTGGGTGGGAGACATTCGAGGGCTCAACTCGCCCGTTTGAAGACGCCACAGAAGCTCTTCGTTGGTACGACTCAGTCGCTTCTTCTCGTTGCTCTCTTTCTCAACGTACACCTGCAGATTGGCATTTTCCTCTGACAGTTGCCTGGTAGAATAGAGGAAACAACTAATGAGAATTCTTCTGTAGCTTTAGGCCACGTACACACTGTGAAGTTTCAGGAGTGACAACCGCATTTAAATACGGGAGTGAATCCCCTAAATTATCCTTCTGTCTTTGTACGGAACACAAATCAAAATTGCGATGATTGACAGCGTGGTAACCATAGCAACGTTCTGGGGCTTATGCATTTGGTATCCGCTATGTAATATTACAGCAACCAAAGACGTTCTGCAATTTTAACGAAACTACCGTCGACAGAGGCATCATGTTTTGTTTATGTTTGGAAGGCAGCTTCGTAGAGCACACTCTTAAAGTGTTGCCATGTACATAACATAAGTGATATTTTGGGCTTGTTTTTTGCTCATAATGTGAATTTACTGAATTTAACTGCAGTGTGAACATGGCTTAAAGCAGTCATAGTAAGGAAAATTACAATTTCATTGCACTTTTGAAATTAGAGTTCCCTTTCAGTCGGTCACGTTCGACGTACGTCAGTAGTGACCGACGAATTGGGATATCGCTTAGAGAGCCCTATCATCTTCGTGTAAACTAAAACAAGCCAATGCAATTGGCGTGCGATATTTGCATAATGCGCACCGCCCCCGACAGGTGTATATAAATAGGAAGCAGATGCAATCGCACTCTGTCTTTCGCTTCGGAGCCAGTCACTGGTGTCCTGTTTAGAAGACTCCTTTCTTCGTTGTTTATTCTAAACTTTGCCTAAACAGAAGAGGATTTACAGCGAGCTTTCAGTGCTGGTGAAAGGGCACGTTCAGCGAGGTTGCGAGTCTCCGAGGAGCTGAGCTATAAGCTCGAAAACTGCTGTTTTCACAGCAACACAAAGAGTGTGTGCGTGTGTAGCGATTTGGGCCGGTTCCTCGGTGTGTCAGGGAGTGGTGTACCTGACACATCGCGTCGCTCCCTGGGTGCTTCAGCACGAGTGAGTTGACTTCCCCTTCTAAAAGAGCTTTACAGACGAACCCTGACAGTATGTCATTTCGTCTGTGCGTTAATGGGTGCGGTCGTTCCCCGGTCCCTGCTGATGGGCACAATCGTTGCATCTCGTGTTTGGGCATTCTGCACGCTGAAGCAGCTTTTGTGGATGGTTCATGTTCCCATTGCGGGAACATGACTATCGCGGTGCTGAGGTCGAGGCTCTCCTTCCTGAAGTCTCAGGAAGCGGGGGTCCCCTCTCCTATGCTGCGTACGACCGTTTTTTCCGGCCCCGGGAACCGGAATGACGGTACGGCGCTGTATAGGCACGGTGACCTGAGGATTACGGTCAGGGCTTCCCCGCCGAGCGGAAACGCTCCTCGGGCCCCTGCCGCCTCATCAGCACCGCAACCCATCGTGCCACCGTTGGTTTCCGCTGGGCCCTCTACGGACTGTCCAGCCGGTACCTTTGGTGTGCCGGCGGCGGATCGGATGTCGATCGCTGCATCGGAAGGTGAGCCTGAGTCCTCGGGGGAGGATTCGGACGCGCTGCCGCCCGGGACGGTAGCGTTGCCCGAGTCGGATCCCGAGCTCACGGCTGTGCTCTCCCGGGCCGCCTTGTGCGTCGGGCTTGATTGGAACCCTCCACCCTGTCCCGGCCCATCTCGGTTGGACGATTGGTACTTGGGGGGGGGGGGGGGGGGGTCACGCTGATCAATTCCAGCGTCCCGCCCCAATGCCTTTCTTCCCGGAAGTACACGATGAGGTGACCAGGTCTTGGCAAGCTCCGCATGGGGCTCGTACAGGGCCTGGTCCCTCGTCCGCCTTCACCTCCCTGGACGGCGGGCTAGCCAGGGGGTACGCGAGGATCCCGCCAGTCGAGCGGTCTGTTGCGACGCAGTTGTGTCCAACGGCCGCTGGCTGGCGCGGTGAGCCGCGTCTCCCGTCCCAGGCCTGTGGATTCTCAGCCGGTCTGACTGAGAAAACTTACAGTGCCTGTGGGCAGGCTGCCTCTGCCCTGCACGCGATGGCCCTTTTGCAGGTCTATCAGGCAAAAGCGCTGTCGCAGATGCCCCAGGAAGGTCCTGACCAACAGCAGCTTGGGGAGCTGCGCGATGCCACTGACCTTGCCCTCCGGGCAATGAAGGTGACAGCGCGTTCTGTTGGCCAGGCGATGTCTACTCTGGTAGCCCAGCAACGCCACCTCTGGCTGACCTTGGCAGACATGAGGGAGACCGACAAACATCGGTTCCTGGATTCCCCCGTGTCTCCGGTCGGCCTTTTCGGCACAGAAGCAGGCTGAGGCTATCAGACATGTCATGCCACGGCGGTCCGGTCGCCGAGGGCGCCCGCCTGCGTCTTCCTCCGCCCCTGCTAAGTTGGCAAAGCAGCAGCCTACACCAGCCAAACAGCAGGGTGCCGGTCGCAGACGCTCTGCCAGCCAGGTGGCAAGCGGTCGGGGAAAACTCGGCCCTGAGACGGGCGACCTGGAGCGGAAGGTTCCTGCCCTTTGGGAGAGTATTCCATCTGCTTTCCCACCCCCGCAGGAGGGCCGGGGGGATTTTGTGGCGGCTGTCCATCTACCGCCGCTGGCTCTCCGGAGTCCAGCGGTACCCACTTTGCCACAAAAAGAGCAGTTTCCTCAAACTCCAGGTCACAAGAGGGCGCGTTCGCCAGTGTGCCAGGCCCCGCCTCGCCACTCGCAACCCCCTCCCATTCCGCCAGTAGGCGGCAGTGTGATGGCGCAGACCGCGTCCCGTGCGCTGTCTCCCATTCGCACTGCTGCCTCGCAGAGTCCGACCTCACTCCGGGCCGCTCCCATGCCGTCCGAGTCGGGTCCCTCTCTGCCTTGCTGCCCCACCCCCGGTGCGTCTGTGGTGCCTTTGGTCCCGCTGGCTCGGAGTCTGGAGGCGTGGATCACGCTTCCCAGCCCGTCCCGCTGGCTCATTCGCACTGTCAGACTCGGCTATGCGATTCAGTTCGCCTGGCGTCCCCCGGTTTTCAGGGGTGTCCACTTCACTCAGGTGTCGTTGGACAGTGCACCTGTTCTCCGGGCGGAGATTGCTGTCCTGCTGGCGAAGGATGCAATCGAGCCGGTCCCTCCAGCCGATATGAAGTCGGGGTTCTACAGCCCCTACTTCATTGTACCGAAAAAGGGCGGTGGGATACGGCCAATCCTGGATCTGCGCGTCCTGAACCGGTACCTTCAGAAGATGCCGTTCAGGATGCTCACGCAGAAGCGCATTTTCGAATGCGTCCGTCCCCGGGATTGGTTTGCAGCAATAGACCTGAAGGACGCGTACTTTCATGTCTCGATTCTGCCTCGACACAGACCCTTTCTCCGGTTTGCGTTCGAGGGTCGGGCATATCAGTACAAAGTCCTACCCTTCGGGCTGGCCCTATCACCCCGCGTCTTTACGAAGGTTGCGGAGGCGGCCATTGTTCCCCTCAAGGAACAGGGCGTTCGTATTCTCAACTATCTCGACGACTGGCCAGCTCGCGAGAGCAGTTGTGCGAACACAGGGACATGGTTTTAGCTCACCTCAGCCGGTTGGGTCTTCGGGTCAACTGGGACAAGAGCAAACTCGCCCCCGGGCAGAGGATCTCTTATCTCGGTCTCGAGCTAGACTCGGTTGCACGGACTGCGCGTCTCACCGAGGCGCGCGTCCAGTCGGTGTTGAACTGCCTGAGTTCGCTCAAGCGCAGGACAGCGGCTCCACTGAAAGATTTTCAGAGGCTCCTGGGGCATATGGCATCTGCAGCCGCGGTCACGCCGCTCGGATTGCTTCATATGAGACCGCTTCAACACTGGCTCCGCGGCCGGGTCCCGAGATGGGCGTGCCAGTGCGGCACGCTCCGTGTCCCCGTGACACCGAGCTGCCGTCGCACCCTTGTCCGGTGGTCGGACCCTTCGTTCCTGCGGGCCGGAGTACCCCTCGAACAAGTGTCCAGGCATGCTGTGGTCTCCACAGATGCCTCTGCCACGGGATGGGGGGCCACGTACAACGGGCATGCAGTGGCAGGTCTCTGGACGGGGCCTCAGCTGCACTGGCATATCAATTGCCTCGAGTTGCTAGCGGTACGTCTTGCGTTGGCCCGCTTCAAGAAGCTGTTGTCAGGCAAGCACGTTCTAGTCCGCTCAGACAGCACTGCGGCCGGTGCGTACATCAACCGTCAGGGTGGTCTACGCTCCCGTCGCATGTCGCAACTCGCCCGCCATCTCTTGTTGTGGAGTCAGAAGTATCTGAGATCCCTTCGGGCCACTCATCTCCCAGGTGTGCTGTCACGGCAGCCTCCACTTGCGGGCGAGTGGCGGCTCCACCCCCAGGCGGTTCAGCTGATTTGGCAGCATTTCGGCGAGGCTCAGGTAGACCTGTTTGCCTCCCCAGAAACTGCCCACTGCCAGTGGTTTTATTCCCTGACCGGCGGCACGCTCGGCACGGATGCCCTGGCACACAGCTGGCCCCCGGGTCTGCGCAAATATGCGTTTCCCCCAGTGAGCCTTCTCGCACAACTCCTGTGCAAGGTCAGGGAGGACGGGGAGCAGGTTCTGTTAGTGGCTCCGTACTGGCCCACTCGGACCTGGTTCTCAGACCTCATCCTCCTCGCAACAGCCCCTCCCTGGCCGATTCCTCTGAGGAAGGACCTCCTGACGGGGCACCCTGTGGCACCCGCGTCCCGATCTATGGAACCTCCACGTGTGGTCCCTGGACGGGATGCGGAGGTTCTGAGTGATCTCCCGCAAGCGGTCGTAGACACCTTCACTTCCGCTAGAGCTCCTTCCACTAGGAATCTCTATGCGTTGAAGTGGAACCTGTTCGTCGAATGGTGCGCCTCTCGCCGAGAGGACCCCCGATCATGTTCGGTCGGATCCGTGCTTTCCTTTCTGCAAGATGGGTTGGAGCGAAGGCTGTCTCCCTCCACCCTCAAGGTGTATGTTGCCGCTATTGCCGCACATCACCATGCAGTTGTGGGTAAGTCCCTGGGGAAACACGATCTGATAATGCATGCATTTTCGGTCGACGAAACGTGCCTAGAATTCGGGCCCGGAGATTCTCACGTCATCCTGAGACCCCGGCCTGGATACATGCCCAAGGTTCCTACCACTCCCTTCAGAGATCAGGTAGTGAACCTGCAAGCGCTGCCCTCGGAGGAGGCAGACCCAGCCCTAGCTTTGCTCTGTCCCGTCCGCGCTCTGCGCGTTTACGTGGACAGAACGCGAAGCTTCAGGACCTCAGATCAGCTCTTCATCTGTTACGGAGGCCAGCAGAAGGGAAAGGCTGCCTCCAAGCAGAGGATGGCCCACTGGATAGTGGATGCCATCGCCTTGGCGTACGAATCCCAGGGCGTGCCTTGCCCGCTCGGGTTGAGAGCCCACTCCACCAGAGGGGTGGCCTCTTCCTGGGCGCTGGCTCATGGCGCCTCGCTGACAGATATCTGTAGAGCTGCGGGCTGGGCGACACCAAACACGTTCGCTAGGTTTTATAGCCTACGTGTAGAGCCGGTATCCTCACGTGTACTCGCATCCACTAGTCGGTAGACGTGTTGTACCCACTCTAAGTGTCGGCTTGCAATGCCATTCCCGCCACTGGCCGGATACGTGCATACTTTCACTCCAGTCGTGTTCCCCGCTTGGCGAACCCTGTCGAGTTCCTCCGCCTCCCCCTTCGGCTCGGACATTGCGGAGTGTCTGATGCCAGGCCTACATCCGTCGCTGACGCTGTCTGTTGGCTGGGGCCCATATGTCGTGACCCCTCTACGTGAGCGGTCCCATATGTGTATTTTCCACGGTTTAAAACTCCCTACGGGCCGAGTCCGTGTCTTTCCCTTAGCAGAGCCAGCTCTGCTGTCACCTGTCAGATGAGTCTCCCCCTACCAGGGGGACTCCATATGCGTACTGCGCCCCGGGCCAGTCCATGTGTGTATTTCCCACGTAAACTCCTCCCCCATTGGGTAGGTAGTGGTCTCCGCAGTGTCCCTTACGGGTTCGCTTCCCCAGTGTGTCTAGTTTACTTAGTGGGTAGTGGTTAGACAGCAGTAGACTCTCTCGGTGTAAGCTCGCCCCCTTCACCGCCAGCCGGTGCTATGGGCGGCTGAGCTTGTGCTGGGCACTGGAAGGGGTTTCGTAACTGTGGCGCTTTAGTTGGGATCCCAATTCGTCGGTCACTACTGACGTACGTCGAACGTGACCGACTGAAAGGGAACGTCTCGGTTACGTATGTAACCCTCGTTCCCTGAAGGAGGGAACGGAGACGTACGTCCCGTCGCCACAGTTTCTGTACCCTCGCTGTAGTGCGGACACCAGTTGTCTCCTCAGCGAAAAACAGAGTGCGATTGCATCTGCTTCCTATTTATATACACCTGTCGGGGGCGGTGCGCATTATGCAAATATCGCACGCCAATTCCATTGGCTTGTTTTAGTTTACACGAAGATGATAGGGCTCTCTAAGCGATATCCCAATTCGTCGGTCACTACTGACGTACGTCTCCGTTCCCTCCTTCAGGGAACGAGGGTTACATACGTAACCGAGACGTTTCTGTCATGACAACTCTTAGTGTGTGTGGCATGGTAATGGATATAAAAATGTTGATATGTTTAGACTTAGCCGAATAGATCTGCTATGCTGCTGCTGTTGGTCATTGCTGCTGGTGCTGCAGAGCAAGTATGGGACTTGCTGCTGCCAATACATACACAACATGCTGCTGTGAGCAAGTAAGTGTACTTTAATTACCCTTAGCAGATCTGTACAGGTGGAGCTGGGGAAGGTGAAGGGTTTCTGAAAGGGCACTGCAAACAGCTACAGCAAATGCTGACCAAGTATTTGAAGGTTAAGCAGCGAGCTCATTGGCTGCTGATACAGCAGGAACCAATCAGCTGTGCTCTATAGAGAATGATGTGATTGCAAGCAGATTGAGTTAAAGACCCATCAGCCTGTGCAATCTAGAGTTTCATGACAGAACTTTGTATTTCATTTATGTCCTACTCAGTACCTTTAATTGTATAAACTAGAAATGTTTTATAAAGACCTGGACATTGCGAGGTTGCGGTCAATCCTGTCTTTTAGGTCTTCATTTTGCTGCTGTAACACCTGAATACGCTCCTCCAACAAAACATTCTTTTGGGCCTGTGCAAAAACATGACAAACATACTAAATCACTGAAAAACATTTTTACTTTCAAAAAGGAACTTAGTGCTTTATTCCTCATTATATAAATATAAATGAGATGGAAACTCCAGTCATACCAAAGGACATTAAAAGTGTTTAATTCTACACGGGGGTGAGGGGTTTTTCCTCACGGGGGGTCAACAATGCATCCCGTTAATACTATATTGTTAGTGGACACTTTTTTGGGAAACAGATACATCTGCATATAGGGAATTTCTAATGGCACAGGTACCTGAAAACATTAGTATTTGCTTGATAATACATCCACACTGATAGTCAGTATAAGTTTAAAAAGAATAAGAAGAATATCATATTGGCTAGCGAAACTTGAGAACAACTTTAAAGACCCCATGGAATCTGTCCTATGTTGATGGATTCCATTTTGAAATAAAAGTGTGGGTGGCACATATTGAGCAGGTGGTCTTATTTAAAAAATAAAAATAATAAAAAAGTTACGCCACAAACTATGATTGGCTACTTTTTGATTGGCGGGGGAGAGACTGTGTAGTGCAAATCAGTATTTTTGGCCTATTTTCCTACAAAAAAAAGATTTCAATGTCAATTTTACACATATCTGCTAAACTAGACTTTTGTTTATGAATACAGGGAATAAGTAAAAAAACATCCAATTTCATGGAGTCTTTTATAAATAAAGAAATCTTCTAACTGTCTCTTTCTCCATTGTAAATTCACCATTTTTTCCAGCTCTGAAATTTTGAGCTCCTGTTGATGAATCTGCTGGTTCTTCATCTCCAGAACCTCTTTAAGACTCTTCAGGTCCTCCTCAATATGCTGATATGGAGCAAGAGCATCCTGTACACAAACAAACACAAAACATTTAAACTACTATATATCTGTATCAAATAACAAGCTTCCCAGTGGTAAATGTGACTTGAGGTGCCATTCATGACCAATTTTTAAAGGTGGGGTATGTATTTTTTCAATAACGCTGTTGGACATTGTTGATATTTAAACTCAAACCCACCCCTCTATTCATTGCTCCACCTCCAAAACTCACCATCCAATCCAAACCACCCTATTCAGAGTCAGTCTCGAACCCCGGCCCATCCACTGCTGGCATGTGAGGCGAGTGCACTAACAATGACGCAAAACACCACATTCTCTAGCACTCGTCAGTGTGCAGTGAAAAGTGCAAGTTTCACTGCACAACTCTCACTAGCTGGCCACACACAATACAAGAATGGGTGTGTGTTTATCATAGCTGACATGCAACAAAATTCTTAAAGAAAAATAAACTGTTTACACAGTTTTTTAAAAATGACGGTGTTTCATACTTCATGCATTTGGCCAATCAAAGTACACTTGCATCACTGGTAGTTCCTATTGTACTGGGTTAGACCCTACTCTGAAGTAGGAGCTCATTTAGTCCCCCCAAAAGGCACTCCTATAACTAAAATCGTTCCCAGTTCCTGCGGCACTTTCGCCAATAGTTATAGGTAATATGAAAATGTTCCTCCAGTGCAAATGCTGCTTATGACATGTTGCAAAAACCTCCTTTTAGGAACCTTTATTTTTAAGAGTGTAGATAAGGAAATAAAGTAAACAAGTATCCAGTATGCAAACTCCTTCAATACTGTTTAAAAAGCATCCCAAAAGACACATTTTGCAAATAAATAAATAAACGAAGGGATGAACTTTTTTTAAATACCACTGGCCAAACACAAAGCAGAAGAGAATATCAAGAACAGTACCACTATCTGCTCATCTGTGCTTCTGCGCAGTGCTTCTTCAAAACGCTTGGCCCGGTCTCGCAGAGAGCGGTTCTGAAATGTCAACGTGTCCACCTGATCCTAATCACAGCACAGAAATACACACTCTTACACTTGCTGTCATAAAAAGGCACACACACACATACTGTACAACACATGCTGGATTGAGGACATTCAGTACCTGCAGTGAGAGTCTGAGTTTCTCAAATTCCTCTTCCATTGACTTCTTTTGCTGCTCATGTGCCATCTTCAGGTCTACAAAGAAACAACCATTTCATTCATGTTAGTAAGAACACACAGATGAAGAAGAATTAACACACAGTTTAGATTCAACCGTCTGTAGTGATGTTGTTAAGCAGAAGTCACCAGAGCTCTCTTAGGAGGCCAAACCTATTTGCTTTTATAGACCTTCTAGCCCAAATAATGCTAAGTAGGCAACTCACTAGGATTTTAGGCCCTGTTTCCACATGGTATTAAGATGCATTTTGGTCAATCGGATCACAAGTGGACAATGCTAACTAGGTGTAAATGGGGTGTAAAACGTTTTGAGCTTGTCCACGTTCAACCACTTCCAGAGGTAGTCGAAAACACATTTGACCGGATTGCTTTCGTAGTGGAAACACACATGTGGTTGAATGTGTTCGAACAGCTGCTAAAGACGCCTGACCTAAGGCTGATTTATACTTCTGCGTTGGACCAACGCCAGAGCCTCTGCGTCATAGGTTATGCGTCTGTTTTCATTTATACTTCTGCGTCATTGTCTGCGTCGACGTGCATGCAGACCACTACTTCGCGGTCATGTTGAGGATCAAGCTGAAGTAGAAGCAGTTTGTCATGTACGTTGTCAGAAGAAACGGCAGAGAAGCAGCAAATAGATAACAACCTTTGTTGCAGTAAGACATTCGCGCCGAGCCAGTTTTTTGACCTGAGGGAAGGGTTCTAGCAGACCAATCACAGCGCTTGCGGTCCGCGTAGAATTGACACATTGTTACATTTTTGAAGAGGTGCACGTCAGGCTATGTCGTAGGCTACGTGTGGTACAAACAACCTACGCCGTAGCTACGGCATACACTCGACACAGAAGTATAAATCAGCCTTTAATGCGCAAACATTATGGAATGTGTGCTGGCCAGACGAAATTTAAACTTTGTCGGCTAAAGACCCAAGTTTGGTTTGAAGACGAAAAACGTACCAAGCACAATGTTCTCTCAACAGTCCTGATTTCCAACACGCACTCAATGCGTTCGTCTGTCAAAGCTAATGCTCTCTGTGAGTTTTTCCGTCGTCATGTCCATTAGATCGAAAGATCTGGAAAAACCCATACATTTACCTGCCCATAGACTCTCCTCTCGAGGAAATCTGGACAGAAGTGGTTGAAACTGGACAAAAGAGATGGATTAAAGGTGCTATAGAGGATGTTTTGTTTTATAAATGTTTGCAATATTATTTGAAACTCTCTTTACTAACTGATAAAAGTCTATTTATTAGTCTATTCACTGAAAGGAATAATATTAATATACATCATCTGTGCATGAGGTAAGGCCTTAAAAACATCAGCCAATCGTTTACGTGTTCATCGCGTAAACGATTGGCCCTCTGGCTTGTCAATCACTGCCATTACGTTCCTTGTGAGAGACGTGCGCGCTCCAGTAACTTTCCACACTCCACAGGCGCCGCATGCAATGTTTTTGTCAGGAGCAACAACTTCAGATTTTGAGTTACCTGCGGTGAGTCCGACATAATCCACTAACATGACACAGCGAATGCCGGAGGTAAACACTTGTGTTCCAATACTTGTGCACGAGTTTTGGGAGGCGTTCCCTCGAAATGAGCTGTGAAGGTGGGGGGTTGTTCTTACGCGCTCATTTCGAAAACTCACTAACAGTCTTTGGTTTCTCAGTCGTCGAAAACATCCTCTATAGCACCTTTAAAATACCAGGTGTAAACAGGTGTTGTGATCGGATCAACCAAAACGCATCTTTATACCAGGTGGAAACAGGGCCTTAGACACGTTCGCTTTGATTCCAGGGAGTGTGATGGATGTGTCTGTCAGCAGGACTCACTCTTGATGGTTCTGGTGTGTTCTTCCTGTAAAGTGGCCAGTGTGGCACCATGAGTCGCTTCCATCTCCACCATGGCCGTCTCGTGGTTTTCACTCATCTCCTCGATCTAACAACAAAAAATGGTTGACAACTTTTAAAAGCTGCTCTGGAATATTGGACTCTGAATGGTCAAATGCAGCAATTTCTGTATAATGTATATTTGACTGTCTCTCCCTTTTTCATACCAACACAATTGAGACTTTTGAACATTTTGAACGGTTTGTGAGCTACTGTAGACTTTGTGATCTTCAGTTTTGTAGTGTTGATAAGTATTGAATCTCTGCCCACCATCACATGCCAAAACAAGAAGCTTGCTGATGGCTGGCGTTGTGAATTTGAGTTACACCAAACTTGAATCCGACGCAGAATTCGCATAGGGAAATATCTTTGCCAACAGAAGTCTATGAGGCAAAATTCTTCATTCCTAATTAAATGACTGGATCTCGCTTACACATACGCTAGGGTATAGGGCGCATATCGCAGATTTCATTATCAGCATAGAACTCGTGTACTGTACACGCACAGTTAGATTTTTTTAAACCAGGTGTATTCTGTACGCTCAGCTTGCAAATGTGCCTTTGCACTAATAAGTTTGTCCACAAGATGGAAACACTGCATAGATGGCAACGACCAATATTTCACAGTTGAATAAAGAATCTGATGAGATGGAACAACAACTCAAGCATTTGTGTGAGGAGATACACAAAACTAGTTTGAATGATTTCAAATATATTTTTTATCAGTCATAACTTTTAAAAAGCAATAGCACAGACTCTGGACAAGGATGAAACGAGTGAACTTCTGTGTTGCAGTATATTTTCAAAGAGTGTGCATTTGGGTATACTTTGGGTTACTTTTCAGACTACTGGGTTACCTTCCAGGCTTCCTTAACTCTTGCTGAGCCTTCACACCATGTAATCATTTGTGTATAATGCTAAAATAAAAGCCTCTTCAAGGTGTGTCAAAGATAATCTCAGTCTTTACACCCTGTTACTTCCTCATCTCATCTCACCTGTTCCTGGTGCTGGGAACGTAGCTGCACCAGATGGCTGGTCTGTTGTTGCTGGAGTCGCTGTATCTCAGAGTTGTGCTCCTCTACCAATCTCTCTTCTAGGGCCTTGAGCTTCTGCTGTTGCTCCTCTTGGAGTACTTTCAGCTCCCGCTCAAAACTCTGCTCCAGCTGGGCCTTCTCACCCTGCAGACGCTCCCAGCGCTGAACACTGACCACTAGAGGGATAGAAAATAGTTTGTTATGGGCCGTGAAAGGACATGCTTAACCTTCAGAAAATGTTTGGTGTAAAAATTGCCAGCCTGTGTGACAGATTTACATATGCTAAGTTTTCAGCCCTGTTACTTTCAACATTGGTACCTATTCTAGTGTAGAAATTGAATAATATATGAGCCATTTTATTTTATTTTCAATAAATATGGGGTTTGCACATTTTGCAACGCTGTTACCAAAATTTGAGATTTAAATTTAAATTGTAATTCTAACCTGATTTGTGTGATCTTGTAATTTTATAGCAATAAATATTAAATGATCAATATTTATAATTTTTAAAAACATTCACCAAAATAGGTACCAAGGTTAAAATGGTTACACATTTATCATAAATCAGGCAGGTAATTTTGACACCAAATGCTTTATTAATATTCTGAGATTCTTAGATTTTATGTTTATATTTTGCTTTCATTTTAATTTCAGTTAAAATTTTAGTCATAGTAATTTTTAGATTTTTTTTAATAGTCTATATCTATATAGGTTTTATAAATGTTTTCATCTGGTTAAACTAAATGGAAATGGGAAATGTTACTTTGTTGACTGGCTAAAAATAAAAAGTTTCTGTATATTTATTTTTTTTATTTCAGTTTTGTTTATTTTACTTCATGTAATGACTTTTGTATTTACTGTAGGTTTTAATTTTAGTTTCAGTTAAAATAGTAACCATGGCTATTGATAAACTTAAATGTATCATAAATTAAGGAAAAATATTTGTTTGAACAACTTGGGTAACAGGGTTGAAAGCTGAGCTTGACGAATGCAATCAACACATTAATATTTGTAAAAACTGATCAAACTGAAAGAGATTATTTACTTGTCTTATTAACACACTATAGTCATGTTTCTTGGGTGTCACAATTTTAAGGTATAGCATATTTTTCATCATAAGGTAAAATCATGCTGTAAAAGGGTTGCATGCAAAATAAAACAGACAAATACAGTGTATTTGGTCATTGAAAACTAGTGAAAAATGATTGATCAAAATTATGGCATTGCATGGTTATATATGAGATTTTCTGATGATGCATTTAAAACTAGCTGCTTTTCATGCTAGCTTAATTTTATATTACAAAAAAGTTTACTTAATACTATGACCATGTGCCACTAATGCTTCACAACAAAATAAAAAATAATATCATGGGACACCAAGGTGTACCATTTTTGTAGAGTCACGTGCCAAATTAAATATGAGGGGGGATGGAAAGAAAAAAAAATGGCATTTACAAATGTAATGTATGTAATCTGAGAAGGTCAGTTTCGTTTTAATTTTTTGAGTGGTTGACCTCATTCTAACATTTGTGAGTAAGCTGTAGCACAAGTGGGTGACATGAGATCACTGTTGTGTGTGATGTCCAGAGGAAACTTACCAACTTCATCCCTGATCCTGGATAACTGCAGGGATAATTCCCTCTCCTTCACAGCAGAGCTCTCACTCTGGAAAACACACAGAGAGATACACAAATGTCTTATGAATAGCTCCACACAGAATCTGCAAGCTCACGTGAGTGTAGGGGAAAATTATGCAGAACAACTGATGTAAAACGTGTTTAACAGTGCTTACAGTACCACAGTGAATGCGTAATAAAATGTTTCAAAAGTTTGTAATAAATAAACGTGAGGGATGAATCTGCAAAAATGTGCATAACTTTGTTCTGCTTACTTTTTACCAAATAAATCATACCAGTCAAAATACCACTTTAAAGGGGTCTTATTATGCTTTTTTTACATGTTCAACTTTTATTTAGTGTGTAATGTTGCAGTTTGAGCATGAAAAAGGTCTGCAAACTTCCAAAGCACAAGGTTATTTTCTATATCAGTGCAAACTATTTCTGAACTCCTGAGTTTTCTTCCGGGAACGAACAAGTCACAATATTCCTCATTTAAATAATTCCCACCCCTAGGGGGTGAGGCCAGGTTGAGTTTGTTAGTAGTGTGTAAAAAATTGGGGTTATGGTACGGGGCATAACATTTCCCAAACACGCTCGAAACACACTGATCCATCTGACTAATCAGAGCACACTGCACTTTTCAGAAGGAGGGGCTTAATAGAGACAGGAACTAAACAGGGGTGTGTTTCCCAAAAGCATTGTTAGCCAACTATAGTTGCAAATTTTGTCGTTACCAACACAGTTCAATGATTTTCCAATGAACATTCGCAAACAGCTTCGCAAACTTAAGTGGTTGGAACTACAGATCTCGACCTGTGGTTAGCAGCATAGTTTCTTGTTCAAATGACATGTGGACTTAAATAGATCATGCTCTTGGGCACAATAAGCAAGCAAACACTCAGTACATTCTATATCTTTAAAGCAACACCATGAAACATTTGCTAAACATTTTATACGTTTTAACCATAAATGCTCATCTTGAACTAGCTCTCTTCTTCTTCTCTATTAGAATTCCAGCAGTGTAGACACTGCTAAGTGTATTACTGCCTTCCACAGGTCAACTGTTATATACAATATTCTAGTGTAAGTATATAACAATTAGTTCAACGTTTGACCTGTGGAGGGCAGTAATACATTTAGCAGTGTCTACACTGCTGGAATTCAAATAGAGAAGAAGAAGAGAGCTAGTTCAAGATGAGCATTTATGGTCAAAACTTATATAATTAATTAATTTATTTATTTTCTTTTTTTAAGAAAATGAGTGATGGTTTCTCTAGATAAGACCCTTATTCCTAGTCTGGGATTGTGTAGAACGCTTTGAAGCTGCAGTGAAACTGTAATTTTGACCTTCAACCGTTTGGGCTCCATTGAAGTCCACTATAAGGAGAATGGAAGGTTTTCATCAAAAACCTTAATTTCTTTTTGACTGAAGAAGGAAAGACATGAACATCTTGGATGACATGGGGGTGAGTAAATTATCAAGAAATTTTTATTTGAAAGTGAACTAATCCTTTAACTCTAACTTTTAAATTAAACCAGCAAGCTTCAGATAACCATGTCACAGACCTTTTTCTGCACTAGTTACACTAGTAGTACAGTACCTCTATCTGTTAATAACACACATTTACCCCAAAGTGACAGAACTAACCACATCTGTAACTGGAATGTTTGATGATGCCACAGCACAATAACATGTTGATGATCCATGCTTGTTTATAAGAATCAATGTCAGCAAATGATATGGCATGAGTCAGCATTTTAACACAGCAGTCCTGAATCCTACACTCATTCAGCTCCAAACGCCAGCTGGGATCTCATTGTAACATCTGCTGTTAAAAAACACCTTCTAACCCTCTTATTCTGTGTGTAAACAAACAGCAGGGTCACGACCCTGTGACCCCATAAATGTCCTGACCTGTCATCATTGTGTCAGTTCTACAGCTCTCATCCAATCAGATTTTCCTCCAGCACACAACATGTCACGCAGATCCCTGGAGAGTCTTTCCATGAATACTAATCCGCCCAGCTTGTTCCTCACCTCAGCTACTTTAATTTCCTGCTGTGGAAGGTCTATAATAGTGAGAGCTAGGTGGTCTCAAGGACTCAGTCCCCACCTATAAAACAAAAGATAAATCTGTAGGGCCTAACATTGTTACACCCCAACACACCTACAGCCTGAACATGCTTTCTTATTAGTGTTGTCTGCTGAGCATTACTATTACTACTGCTTATGTTGAGGGTTAGGACTTTAAATAAACCCATAACCCTAAACATTTTGGTTCTGTAACTTATCCCATATGTCTGTGCTACAGACATTACAATATTTCAAATTGTACGGCTTGTAGGGGAGAAGTTAGCCCTACATCTCTATGATATTCTGTACCAATATGTTTAAACTAAATAAATATTTTTGTCTTGGCCCAATAAGTAACCATAGTAATCACCCTAAAGACATAGCAACATGCTAGATACCATTCAGAGCCCATTAGCACTCTCTAGCAATCATTCAAAACACCCTAGTGAACATACAGCAACATGCTAACAACCACTTAACGCAACCACATAGCAGTTCCCTAGCAAAGAACATGTGATCAACCACTCACAACACCTAAGCAGCCTCCTTGCAAAGCACTAGCAACCACGCAGAACACCCTAGAAAGCACATGTAAATACAACACCTTAGCAACCTCATAGCAACACCGTGGCAACTACCCAGAAGACCCTAGCAATCACATAGCAATAGACAAACAACCACTCACAATACTTTATAGCAACAAACCACCCAGAAAATCACAAAAAATCCACATAGAAACTGCTCAGCAACACACAAACAACTACTCACAACACCTTAGAAACCACTTGACAACACCCTAGCAACCACCCAGGCCGAATAGTAACCTGCAAACAACCACTCACAATACCTTAGCAACCATATAGCAACAGTCTTGCAACCATCCAGAAACATCCAACCACTCTAATATTGTGGTGACAAGTTTTGCAAGGGCAACACTGGCTAATGTCTTCAGAAAATTTTAAAATCTAGTTAGTAGCATCATCAATGCTCATACCATGCAATGTCTCATCTCAAATACATAAATATGAAGAGGTCAATAAAGACCAAAAGTGCAATATAAAACAATAGAATTATGACATCAGACCACCTGAATCAAGTGTCAGCAGTCAGGGTGGGGTGTTTCCCTCACCGTAAGAGCACGTGTTTGTCTTCACTGACACCACACACACATACACACACACTTCCATCATCACAAAATATATATACAAGATGAATGTAGAATAAATATGCAATAAACCAGGTCCTATGCAAAAAGCATCACTGGTCCTACAAGTCAGAGCAAGAAAGCAGTATCACACACAATCATCCTGGTATTGTTTTACCGTAGTATCCGAACAGCATGTAGGATGGAGACACAGAGAGAGACATTGGCTCATGCTAGGGCAGAATGTAGCTTTATAAAAAGCTGTCAGGGGAACACCATACGCACACCGCATGAGAGAGAGAGAGAGAGAGAGAGAGAGAGGGGGGGGGGGGGGGGAGTGTAGGACAGACAGACAAACAGGCGGAGTTAGGAAGAATGTGATAGAAAAAGGCAAAATTCACCTAACAAACGGCCTTACCTCATCCTGTTTTTAGCATCATAGCCTGACTACTGCAACAATGATTCGCGTGAGTCTGCGATTCTACACATGTTCTTCAGACAACCCCCCAAGCTTCTCGCCCTCTCTCTCTCACACATACACACACACACTCGGAGATGCTGGGAGGAGGAGGGGTGAATGATGGAGAGATAGAAGAACAGGAAGATGAGATCAATAAAGAACAAAATAACATGTGTGCATTGTCTGATACTACTGGGCCCACTGGGAATGAACACACATTTTCATACAAGCATCCAATCAGATGAAATAAAGCATTTCAAATGAAATATGATAGTGCAGTGGCAACATTACAACATTACAAACTACCGTAATTGTGACATTTGCGGTTGTATACAATAAATTATGCTTTAAAAAGGTCCTATACAAAATAAAGCAAAATTAAAATTCAGTAAGGTAATTTAAGTGCTTTATGATTATGCGACTGACAGAACAAATAAATAAAACAAATCGCATTTGGAACATTCTTCATGTGTTTGTTTACTACATAACAACACCCTAGCAACCATCCAGAACAGCCTACAGACTGCACAGAAACACACCCTTACTGGTTTCTCCCAAGTTTTTTTTTTTCTCCATTCTCCACCTGATGTCACCTGTTGGAGTTTGGGTTCCTTGCCGCTGTCGCCTTTGGCTTGCTTAGTTGGGGACACTTGACATTTGACTTGACATTTGATATTCAACAGTATTCTTGACATTTATTCAACAGTGCTTTGATCTGCCTGCATTGACACTATTCTTGAAGAGCTGCTGGGCAGCAAAAATGATGTACCAGTTATCAATGTAAAGCTGCTTTGATACAATCTGCTTTGTAAAAAGCGCTATATAAATAAAGGTGACTTGACTTGACCAACAACCACTCACAACCTTTTAGCTCCCACAAAGTATCAACACACTAGCAACTACTCTCAACACCTTGGAGACTACATAGAAACACATCAACAACCACTCACAACCCTTTAGCACCCACAAAGTAGCAACGCCCTAGCAACTACCCACAACACCCTAGAGACTGCAAAGAAACACACCAACAACCACTCACAATCCTTTAGTAACCACAAAGTAGCAACACCCTAGCAACTACCAACAACACCCTAGAGACTGCATAGAAACATACCAACAACCACTCACAACCCTTTAGCAACCACATAGCAATACCCTAGCAACCATCCAGAATATCCTAGTGAATGCATAGCAACATGCAAACAAATGCTCACAATACCTTAGCAATCACATAATGCCACAGCAACTGTACAGAACAACTTACCACCTTACCATCACACAACCACTCACATCTTAGCAATGACACCCAAAACACCCTAATGACAGCATAGCAACATGCTAACTCTCAGAACACTTTAGTAACTACATAACCCACAACACGATGGCAACTGCATAAAAAGACTCAAACAACACCTTATCAATAATATAGCAATGCCCTGGAAACCCTTCAAAGCAATGCACTGGACACCATAGCAACATGCAAAAAACTACCTTAGCAACCAAATAAAACCATCCAGAAAACATAGCAACTGTTTTGCAACACACAAATAAACACTCACAACACCTTCGCAATGCCAGAGAAACCGCCCAAGACCCCTAGTGAACGCAAAGCAACATGCTAGCAACCACTCAGAACACATTAACATCCATATAGCAACACCCTGAAAACCATAATGAACACCTCAGCAACTGCATAGCAACACGCAAGCACTCATAATACCTTAACAATGACATAAAAAAATTTCACAGCAACACCATAGTGACCACATAGCATCGATCACTCAGAACATTTTAGCATTTATTAGAATATTTATTACATTTATTTAGAATATTTATTACATTACATTACAAAGATTAACGAAGGTGTTACGGGTGTGAAACGACATGAGGGTAAGTAATAAATGACAGAATTTTCATTTTTGGGTGAACTAACCCTTTAAGGGGTTAGTTCACCCAAAAATCAAAATTAAGTCACCCTCATTCAGTTTCACACCCGTAACACCTTCGTTAATCTTCGGAACACAAATGAAGATATTTTAGTTGAAATCCGATGGCTCTGTGAGGCCTTCATAGGGAGCAATGACATTTCCTCTCTCATGATCCATAAATCCATAAAGCGACAAGAATATTTTAGGAGCGCCAAAAAAAACAAAATAATGATTTATTTAGTGATGGCCGATTTCAAAACAATGATTCAGGAAGCATCGGATCATAAATGAATCAGTGTATCGAATCTGCTCTTCGGAGCGCCAAAGTCACGTGATTTCAGCCGTTGGCAGTTTGATGATTTTTGGGTGAACTAACCCTTTAAGGGTTTGGGACGACATGAGGGTGAGTAATAAATGACAGAATTTTCATTTTTGGGTGAGCTAACCCTTTAAAGGTACTCTAGAATCAGAATTTGAATTTATCTCGGCATAGTTGAATAACAAGAGTTCAGTACATGGAAAAGACATACATTGAGTTTCAAACCCCATTGTTTCCTCCTCCTTATGTAAATCTCATTTGTTTAAAAGACTTCCGGAAAACACTCGAATCTCAACATAACACCGACTGTTATGTAACAGTCGGGACCATTAATATGTATGACCCCAATATTTGCATAATGCCAGCCCATTCGACGCATTAGACAAGGAAAGGCACTATTAAAAGCTGGATCTGTGCACAGACAAGGTAAGCAAGCAAGAACAACAGCGAAAAATGGCAGCAACAATAACTGACATGATCCATGATATCAGGATATTTTTAGTGATATTTGTAAATTGTCTTTCTAAATGTTTCATTAGCATGTTGCTAATGTAATGTTAAATGTGGTTAAAGTTACCATCGTTTCTTACTGTATTCACGGAGACGAGAGTCGTTGCTATTTTCATTTTTAAACACTTGCAGTCTGTATAATTCATAAACACAACTTCATTCTTTATAAATCTCTCCAACAGTGTGTAATGTTAGCTTTAGCCACAGAGCATAGCCTCAAACTCACACAGAATCAAACGTAACCATCTAAATAAATACTTTACTCACATAATTCGAAGCATGCATACAGCATGCATGACGAACATCTTGTAAAGATCCATTTGAGGGTTATATTAGCTGTGTGAACTTTGTAAATGCACTGTATTATAGTCGAGAGCTCGTGGGGCAGAGGAAGCGCATCTCTTAAAGGGGCCGTGCTGAAAAAATCAGTGCATAGTTAATGATGCCCCAAAATAGGCAGTTAAAAAATTTATGAAAAAAAATCTATGGGGTATTTTGAGCTGAAACTTCACAGACACATTCAGGGGACATCTAGGACTTATATTACATCTTGTAAAAAAAACAATCTAGGGCACCTTTAAGTTACCGGTGCTCTAGCCTGTACATTGGTGTCATATGAAGACTTTAGCTGCGTCTCATTTCGAAGGCTGCATCCTCTGGAAGTCACATTTGAAGGCTGCATACGTCAAGGATCAAGGATGTCTTATTTAAGAAAAGTAACTGTTAGATTGCAAAGTAAGAAAAAAATTACAGTATTTTACACCTCACCAGGAATAACAGTCAATTATATTATGGTTACTTTTCTTAAATAAGACATCCTTGATCCTTGATGTATGCAGCATTCAAATGCGACCTCCGGAGGACGCAGCCTCCGAAATGAGACGCAGCCTTTGACAGAGTGTTACCTTCCGGCAGAAGTGTTGGGTGGTGATGGTGAACACATCCAGGCATCGTGAGGACTTCCTGAGCTCATCCTGCAGGCTGACCAGCTGCCGGGCCTGATCTTCACATCTCTCTTTCAGTCTCTGCACCATCAATCGCTCCCGCTCGGCATCCACACCATCTGAACGCCCACCAAGACGGGCCACACATGACTTCTGACGCACTGTGAAATATATACATAAAAAAAAAAAAAAAATGAAAAAAAAACCCGTTAGTATGAAAATTTGATTTTTTTAAACCCCTATTATGCTTCTTTATAGGTTCATAATTCTGTTTTGTAGGTCTCCTACAATAGATTTACGTGCATAAAAAAACCTTTAATTTTCTCAAAATATACATTGCAGCATCCCCTCTTTTCTCACAGTGTCTGAAACTGTTTGATCAAGGCTTCTGTCTCTCTAATCCCCTCCTTTCCGAGAGCCAACTTTGCTCTGATTAATCAGATGGCCCAGTCTGTTGTGATTGGTCAACTGCTTACAGCATGTCAGAAACCATCTGAATTTCAGCTCCAGATCTTCCTCACCACTTGATACACAGTGATATGAACAGTAACAATGGCGTCGTAATAAATTAGAACATGAGGACCATACATTTATGGATCATTAGACTATTATCAGGTCCAGCATTGAGGAGTAACTGCTGACTTCACTTTCCATGAACACACATTTCCACTATAATACTCACAGATGAGGGTTGAGTCAGGAGAGTGGTAATCCATAAATATGTGTAACATACAGTATGTACAGTATTACATATTATTGTTTAAAATGTTAATATATATATTGAAAAGTAACATTTTAAACAATATCTCAATGAACACAAAAACAATTTCCAAAATGTTGCTCAAACTAGGTTTTAAATAACATCTGTTTAATTTATAACATGAAAGTAAGGTTAATAATATAAATTAGATTACACATTTTTCAGTTTTACTCAATTTAGGGTGATGCAAAAATGAGTACACCCCACTGAAAGTCTCTGGAGCAAAGCTAAATTATAGACTACAAATGTCTAATTTAACAAGAATTCAACCACAGGTGAGTCTAATTATTCATTGTACAGGTGTCTAGCAGACAGTTGCCTATAAAAAGGATGTTAAAACCCCTTTTCATGCTGTCAGCAATGGCACCACATGGAAGAGAAATGTCACAAGACCTGAGAAAGAAAATTATTTCTTCACACCAGAAAGGTGAAGATCAGCAAAGCTTTACTTATCAGTCATAATACTGTAGCAAAAGTGCTACAAAAATGTTAAAAAGATGCAACTGCAACCATCTCACAGAGACATCCAGGTCATCCACAGACGTTGAGACCTCGACAGGAGCATCTTCTGATGAGAAGGCTTGAAGGCATGCAAGCACT
The DNA here is from genome assembly GCF_024489055.1 of Chanodichthys erythropterus. Lineage (NCBI taxonomy): Eukaryota > Metazoa > Chordata > Actinopteri > Cypriniformes > Xenocyprididae > Chanodichthys > Chanodichthys erythropterus. The sequence continues at coordinate 32,385,959 of NC_090237.1, forward strand.
GCAGTTATCTAAAGAAGTAGAAAGCCAAACAGGGGTGACTATTTCCCGTGACACAATATGGCGTACACTGCAGAGGAATGGCATGCTGTTACGGGTGGCTGGTAGAGAGATGAGGCAGATACGGATTTCCACGATAATAGAGACTTTACTTCAAACAATGGCAATGAACAACAGACAGACACCTTAACAAAACAGAGAACGGACCAGGAGTGCAGGGAGTGAGTGCATTATATAGGAGTGCTAACAATAGAGTCCAGGTGCAGGTGATGAGTGATGATGAGGAACTGACGAGGGAAGTGAGTGCAGGTGTGGAGAACAGGAGGATTCTGGGAAATGGAGTCCAGGGAAACAAGGGATCTGTAACAGTACCTCCCCCTCCCGGTAGGCGCGTCCTCGCGCCGTAGATGTAACAACCGGGGAGGGGGCGGGGCGCCCTGGAGACCTCAAACCGGAGCAGGGGAAGGAGTAAACTGGAGTGGAGGTCTCCAGGGCAGGTCCAAAAACCATGGCGGGTCAGGAGCCGTGGGCAGCCATGGCGGGTCAGGGGTTGAAGGCAGCCTTGGCGGGTCAGGAGCCGTGGGCAGCCATGGCGGGTCAGGAGCCGAAGGCAGCCATGGCGGGTCAGGTGCAGCGGGCAGCCATGGCGGGTCAGGTGCAGCGGGCAGACATGCAGCGGGCATACATGGCGGGTCAGGTGCAGCGGGCAGCCATGGCGGGTCAGGTGCAGCGGGCAGCCATGGCGGGTCAGGAGCCGAAGCCTTCGAGGCGTTGAGCCCAGGCGTCGCTGAAGGACTGGCGGGTGATGGCGGAACCGAAGGCTCCGCCGACCGAAGCGCAGCCGGGGCTCCAGAAGGCCGCAGTGCAAGCAGAAGGACAGCCAACAAAACGAACACCGGGGGGAGTGAGGAGGCCAACTGAATCCGAGGGACGGAGTGACGGAGCGGAGACGGAGGAGTGAAGTCCAGAGGGGAGGGCAGGCTGATGAATGACCAAGGTGTGAGTGGAGGCAGGATGGAGACTGGTGAAGCTGGAGGACTGATGGGCAACGGTGGAGCAGAGGGAGGTTGGAGCCGGGGTGAAGGTAATCGCCCAGAGGTCCGAGGTGGAGATCTGGGCGAGGGGGCTTGAGGTGGAGGTGCAGTATAGACATGACTAGGAGGAGGCGGGAGAGGGAGGCAGGGAGGGAAAACAGTCTTTGGGCTGGAGAGTTCAATCACAGAGACCATACTAGGAGCGGCTGGCTCGGCGGCGGCGGCTGGAGCGGCAGGCTCGGCGGCGGCGGCTGGAGCGGCAGGCTCGGCGGCGGCGGCTGGAGCGGCAGGCTCGGCGGCGGCGGCTGGAGCGGCTGGCCGGCGGCGGCGGCTGGAGCGGCTGGCTCGGCGGCGGCGGCTGGAGCGGCTGGCTCGGCGGCGGCGGCTGGAGCTGAGGGCTCGGCGGCGGCGGCTGGAGCTGAGGGCTCGGCGGCGGCGGCTGGAGCTGAGGGCTCGTAGGGCGGCGGCTGGAGCTGAGGGCTCGTAGGCGGCGGCTGGCGCTGAGGGCTCGTAGGCGTCGGAGACTGGAGAACTTTGCTTGGCGGCGGAGACTGGAGAATTTTGCTCGGCGGCGGAGACTGGAGAACTTTGCTCGGCGGCGGAGACTGGAGAACTTTGCTCGGCGGCGGAGACTGGAGAACTTTGCTCGGCGGCGGAGACTGGAGAACTTTGCTCGGCGGCGGAGACTGGAGAACTTTGCTCGGCGGCGGAGACTGGAGAACTTGGCTCGGAGGAGGAGACTGGAGAACTTGGCTCGGAGGAGATTGGGGTTGAGGGCCATTTCATCCCCTCAAATACAATTAAAATCCCCACAGGCACTGGAGCTGGCTCTGTGGGGACTGGAGCTGGCTCTGGAGATACTGGAGCTGGCTCTGGAGATACTGGAGCGGGCTCTGGAGATACTGGAGCGGGCTCTGGAGATACTGGAGCGGGCTCTGGAGATACTGGAGCGGGCTCTGGAGATACTGGAGCGGGCTCTGGAGATACTGGAGCGGGCTCTGGAGATACTGGAGCGGGCTCTGGAGATACTGGAGCGGGCTCTGGAGATACTGGAGCGGGCTCTGGAGATACTGGAGCGGGCTCTGGAGATACTGGAGCGGGCTCTGGAGACACTGGAGCGGGCTCTGGAGATACTGGAGCGAGCTCTGGAGATACTGGAGCGGCTTGCTTCCTCCTCCTCCGCTTACGGGACCCAGTTGAGGATTGTGGGTCCCGTGTGGGGCAGGCAGGGAGTTCGCTGGAGCGGTGTGCGGAGGAAGCCGGAGGTTGACTAACTGGCCCGGCCAACCGTGTTTCTGGATGGACCGGACGACAACACTGATCCTGAACCTCTTTCACTAAGAATTTGGAGCCATTCAACCACAAAATTAAATTGATAGTTTCGGCTTGGAGAAACAAAAAACAGGTTCATCAAAACGGATAGTGTCGTCATCCAATCCATCCAAAAACAAGGAGATCAACTGAGCATCAGGCCAGTTAGACAAGTAAGCAAGCTCAACAAACTCCTCCACATACCTCTCCAGCGAACGTCCTACCTGCAGGAGCCCGATAATGCGTTCGCTGGCTGTTAGGGTGAGAGGCGATGGAGGAGCTGGATCCAGGGAGCTGGGGAAAGTCTCCATTTTTTTTTTTTTTCGTGGAAAATCCGGTCGGTTTAGGTCCGTTCTTCTGTTACGGGTGGCTGGTAGAGAGATGAGGCAGATACGGATTTCCACGATAATAGAGACTTTACTTCAAACAATGGCAATGAACAACAGACAGACACCTTAACAAAACAGAGAACGGACCAGGAGTGCAGGGAGTGAGTGCATTATATAGGAGTGCTAACAATAGAGTCCAGGTGCAGGTGATGAGTGATGATGAGGAACTGACGAGGGAAGTGAGTGCAGGTGTGGAGAACAGGAGGATTCTGGGAAATGGAGTCCAGGGAAACAAGGGATCTGTAACACATGCATGGGTGCCTAGAGTTTGCCAGGGCCCATGCTATCAAAGATGAAGACTACTGGGACTCTATACTCTGGAGTGATGAGACCAAGATAAATGTATTTGGAACTGATGGCTTCAAAACTGTATGGCATTGCAAAGGTGAGGAATACAAAGAAATGCATGGTGCCTACAGTGAAACATGGTGGGTCCTTATGTGGGGCTGCATTAGTGCTGCTGGTGTCGGGAGCTGCATTTCATTGATGGCATCATGAATTCACAGATGTACTGCTCTATACTGAAAGAGAAGATGCTACCATCACTCCATGCCGCTGGTCGTCGTGCACTTTTCCAACATGACAATGATCCTAAACACATAAGACCACTGTTGGATTTCTGAAGAAGAACAGGGTGAAAGTGATTCATTGGCTCCTGATCTGAACCCAATCGAACACCTATGGGGAATTCTGAAGAGACAAGTTGAGCATCACTCTTCATCCAGCATCTAGTCTCTACAAGAGGTCATTCTTGAAGAATGGAAAAAGACAGATGTTGCAAAATGTCGCCAACTTGTTTATTCCATATGCCTAGAAGACTTGGTGCTGTCATTAAAAATTATGGAGGCCATACAAACTATTGGATGTAGTAGTTTATGTCGTGGGGTGTACTCATTTTTGCATCAACCTAATTTGAGTAAAACTGAAAAATGTGTAATCTAAGTTCTATTATTAACCTTACTTTCATGTTAGAAGTTAAACAGATGTTATATTAAACTTAGTCTTGTCAACATTTTGGAAATTGTTTTTGTGTTCATTGAGATATTGTTTAAAATGTTACTTTTCAAAGGGGGTGTACTCATTTACACTGAGCACTGTAAATGCTGTTCTTTTGAACTTTCTATTTATCAGAGAATCCTGAAAAGAAGTATCATGGTTTCCATAAAAATATGAAACAGCACAACTGTTTTCAACATTGATAATAATAAGAAATGTTTCTTGATTATCAAATCATCATATCAGAATGATTTCTGAAGGATCATGTGACACTGAAGACTGGAGTAATGATGCTGAAGATTCAGTTGTCCCATCACAGGGATAATATTTCAAAAAAAATAAATAAAAATTGTTAAAATATTCCACATATTATTATTCCACATATATTATTACTATTTTCACTGTACTTTGCTCAAATAAATCCAGTGAGCATAAATGACTTCTTTAAAAACATTTGAAAAACCTTACCAATCCTGAACTTTTTATAAATATGCTTACAAATAATTTGTAAATATTTACAAACTGACATTACATATTGGTAGGTTCAATTTATTGTGTATTTCATCTGAATTATTGAGAATACAGAAAAAACTGAGCAAAACATCAGACTCAATGAAATTATTAATCTTATTTTTAAGACCTATGGTGTCAATTTATACTCCATTAGTCTGGAAGTATTAGTGAGGGAATTACTCACCGGTTTCCTAATGGAAGTCTTTAGTCTTCACAGTGTTGCTATGACAACCATTGGTAGCCAGTTAATGAGGGATGGGAAATGACAGTGGGAGGAGCAGAAGCAGGCAGGCAGGCAGAATAAAACTCTCACGAGACACTCACCCGGGGACTGAGGCTTGGGAGAGACCACTGCAAACCTCTTCGGGGATGACACAATGGGACGGTTGATTTCTCCATCCCTTTGAAACTCCTTTCTAGAGGCTGTAGAGAAACAAATAATTTTACATTTACATTTACAAAAATACATTTATATGAGCCACTGTTGTCAATGAGAACTATCATTCTAATCCAAACTCGCAGCTAAATTTTGGAATCAAAATTATAGCTTTATATAAGGATAAAGTAAGTGCTTAAAGTGTCCACAAGCTGGAGCCCTCAGTCCACTAATGTTCTCTTTCATACTGTGACTGCAGTGTCAAGTCAGCACAATGATGCAATGCATACTTCAGCCACTAAAGGGCCCTTCAAGAAAATTTTCAAATATTTTTTTCCTAAATCAACTCTGAATATTGGAGAACATGTTACAGGTTTTATATATATATATATATATATATATATATATATATATATATATATATTATTCAGCAAGAATGCATTAAATTGACCAGAAGTGACAGTAAAGACATTTATAATGTTTTTTTTTTTTTTAAGTAAATGCTGTTATTTTGAAATTTGAAAAAAAAAAAAAAATGTATCACTGTTTCCACAAAAACATTAAGTAGCACAACTGTTTTCAACATTGATGATGAGAAGAAATATTTCTTCAAATCATCATGTGAGAATTATTTCTGAAGGATCATGTGACACTAACGACTGGAGTAATCTTATAATTTATAATTATAATAATAAATAATTTTACAATACATTCAAATAGAATATTAGTAAATAGAAACAATATTTCACAATATTACTGTTATATTTTTAATAAAATATTTTCTTTTTATATATGTAAGAATGCAAAATAATCAAAAGTAATTTACATTAAAGGAACTTTAACTCTCAGCTTAACCCTCTTATAATACATTACACCTGTTGCATTCCAGTAAGCTTATAAAACAGTCATAACCTAATATTTTTCAACTAAAACCATATTGTATCTGATCAGTAACGACTCATTAATGAGTGAAAGCGAAAATTTTAAAAAGTTTTACCATGTTTTTAACATGCTATTACTTCATCTCCCCCCTTATTATTAATTCAAAATTAAATTGAGAAATTCTTTGAAATTTAAAATGCTTTAAGAACTACAGCAAAAACCAGTGGGATGCAAGAAAATATATATTTTTATCAATATTTATTTTTATTTGAATATATCAGATGAAATTTATGAGAATTACAAAAAAAAAAAAATCAGCATAATTTCATGTGTAAATAGTTATTATATCTCTTTTTTATTTTAAAAATCTGGGGGAAAAAACTATGGATTTTTAAAATAATAAATAAATAAAATGATGTACCTCTTCTGCCAGAAGACCAAATAGATTAGGAGGGTTAAATAGTGTATTTTGAAATAAAGCTCACTGCTATTATTGACTCAACAGACTTCTAACTTCAGTCATTCTTTAACACATAGATAGAAATATGTACATGTTTATTTTAGTGCAGCTGTTATAATGGATAACTGTATTTACAGTTCTATATATTCTGATATCCCACATATCAGTAAAGCAGGAATACATAGACAATATTTAAAAATACTACAGATGATGTACATGTACAGCACACAGATGAAACGCAATACACTCTGTCATGTTGTCTTGTGTTCGGATGCTGGTGTTTGGATCTGGGAGGGAATTAAACCCAATCATTCTGATGACAGACTTTGGCTCAGGCATTTTAGAATGACTAAATCAACACTGTGCGATGTGATTGATTGCTGGTTAGTCCAGTTATCCAATCACATCCTCTGTTGAGGCAAAGTCATGCGAGTTTTTTGTTGTGCATCATGGGATTCATTCGGTAAATGTGTTTCCATCGTAGTTTACGCGCATGTCTTCTTATCGGATAAAAAAGTATCCACCTCAATTGAGTGCACATGTTTTTTATGCGCATTTTTAGAATTTATGCGCATCTTGGAGTTTCCGTCCAGCGTTGCTTGTGACACACCTCTTCACACAGGGTCATGTGACAGCTGGTCAGGTCAGGTTACATTTGGTGGCAGAAAAATGAATCTGTGATAGTTATACATATCACTATGCTCAGTGAACCATAATGAAGGAGCTGGTGGTGGCGCGACTTACCCACGGGTGAGGCGCGAAGAGGCGGGTGCAGAGAGCGGCGGGTGGGGGCGGGGCCGCTGGGGGGCGGGGGGCTGCTGCGGTTATGAGTCCTGATGCTGTGGCTCTCAGCAGGAGGGAGAGGAGAGCGAGACAGGAGGCTTTCATCACTGCCGCTGTGTGGACCTGTGGAAAAGGAAACAAAAAGCTTGTGAAGCTTTGAAGAAAAAATCCTTTCTTTTGAGAAGGGTTCTTTGGGGAACCAAAAATGGCTCTTCAGTGGCCCCTTTTGGAACTGCTTGTATTGTTTTCTCTCTTTGATTAATCGCTTATACTCACATTACTCTTATTTAAAAATCTCACAGATAAGCCTGTCTACTAAATGTATAAAATGTAATTTAAACTTGCTTTGAGAACAGAAGCATTTGATACTGCTGTTAAAAATGAAATTATTTTGGAGACATGGCCTAGTAGTTTGATTTGTTTTGTGGTGTCATCATTTCCTGTCCTCTATTGTCTCTAAAGGCCCAAACTATAAAAAAGAAACGGTCGGAAGATTGGGGTCGGAAAGCGTTTTTAATGTTTTTGAAACAAGTCTCTTATGCTCACCAAGGCTGCATTACTTGATCAATCCACAGTTATATTGTGAAATATTATCACAATTTAAAAGGGTCCTTGGTTATGATTTCACTTTTTTAACTTTAGTTAGTATGTAATGTTGCTGTAAGAGCATAAACAGCATCTGCAAAGTTACAATGCTCAAAGTTCAATGCAAAGGGAGATTAACAGAAATCACTTTTTAAGGACTACAACAGACAGCTAGTAGGGACTACAATGAGCTTCTTCCTGGGTTAGTGACATCACTAGCCATAACATTTACATAAACCCCATCCCCAATAACACGCAACAAAGGGGGCGGGGCCATGTTGGGCTGCTTTATAGAAGAGGAAGAGTTGTTGTAGTAGAGTGTTGTTGCCATGCCGTCATTTTACGCCGGACTGCTTCACAAACGAGGTTCAATTCAACGCTATTCAACATGCTAGTCGATGAGTTCAATCAACTCCACAGCAACTACATCAATTTATCCACTAACCATTCAGAAACATCCAGTTGCATTCTAAAAGTTGTAACTTCTTTCTGAGTCTCTCCATCACTGTTACTGACAATCCTCATTTTGGCTGCGTGAGATTCTCCAGCTTTGTTGTTGTTGAGCAACCGAAGCACGAGTTGTTAAACCTCTGCCCTCTTCTGGAAAGCAGCTCATTTGCATTTGAAGGGACACACAAATAGGGGCAAATTTGACAAGCTATAATAAATGATCTGTGTGGTATTTTGAGCTGAAACCTCACAGACACATTCTAGGGACACCAGAGACGTATATTACAACTTGTGAAAAGGGGCATAATAGGTCCTCTTTAAAATAACTGATACAATAACTGTACCATCGTACCACCACAATACTATTTTAGACAGCAGTCTCTTAACAGCATCCATAGGTCTTCCAAGAATAAAGACTGCTATTATTTACTCACTCTCATATCGTTACTAACCTAAGTGAAGATGTTTAGAGGAAAGCTCACACTTATATTTCCCATTCAATAAAGTTCTAAGAGTTCAGGACAGCATGAAGTTGAGTAAAATATACAGTAACAGAATTTTCATTTTCAAACTATCCCTTTAAACATTTTTCTAGGGTCCTGAGTTGAACTATGTGCTGCAATCTCATGCTGGTGTCCAGAGTTATGTGGCATGTTCTGTTGACACTGCAGATGTGTTGTCTTCACCTTCTTATTTAGACTGTTCCTCTCTGATTTATCATGGATTTTTAGCCAGGTCTCCAGTTTAAAAAGAGGTCTCGAAAATGCTGACACATCCTCCTACATGCTCACCCGTGCTACTACCCTATAAAGTCACCACAAAGAGGCTGCAAGGTGAGATAAATGTGACTCAACTCATGATTAATGGGACACCGACTGAGATCAATAAAGTCAAGAGTAAAGCTGTCAAGGGTTTAACTATTCATAATACAGTGTTGCTGTTCTGAATGTTCTAAAACAAGTCAAACGTATCATAAAAAATGTTATATGAATGACATATGCACCGATGTGTTGGGCAATAATCTATGGAAGCTTATTTCCGTCACTAAATAAAAACATTTAAAAAAAGGTAATTGTGACTTTTTTTCTCACGATTTCTGACTTCTTTTCTCAGAAAAGTCAGAGTTGTGAGTTATAAATGAACAATTGTGCATTATAAACTCAGAATTCTGACTTCTTTTCTCAGAATTGTGAGATACAGTATACACTCACAATGGCTGGTATAAAGTCCAATTCTGAGGAAAAAAGACTGACTTCTGAGGAAAAAAGTCAGAATCATGAGTTATAAAGTCAGAATTGCAAGATATAAACTCATAATTCTGAGAAAAAAAGTCCGAATTGTGAGATAAAAAGTCGCAATTATACCGTTTTATTTTTTATTCAGTGGCGGAAACAAGCTTCCATAATAATCTGTATCAGTTGATAAAAGCAATTATTTTCACTTATGGCCATCGGCTGACTTTTTAAAAGCAGCCGATGTTGAAGGCCGATTATATCCTGTCAATCAAAAGGGGGTGGAAAAATTTAGTCATACTGTGTGTTAAAAAAAAATGTCAAAGCAGGCTCTATTTGACCCTATGAATCACCCGAAGTTCAAACCAGGGCTGCCAGGTCCACAGTTTTTCCCTACACCAAATATTATTTGTAGCGCACCCCCCCCATCCAATAATCACAAAGAGCTTGTGCCTTTTTACTTCTGAAAAGAAACAAAATCTCAGCTTTCAAATTCTGTCAATTTTATCATGAAATTCAAACAATAAATGGCAATGTGACGCTCTTAAATGTGACATGACAGATTGTTGTAGTGCCTCGGTTTAAGCGGCAGTGTGGAGACCGAGTCTTTTCTTCCACTTCAATACAAGTTACAGCATGAAAGAAAAATTAACCCTTAATGGTCCCTTTGTTGTACCGACGATTTTGTCCCTCGGGGTCAGATAGACCCCAAACGTTTACAGAGCGATTGCATAAGGAAATATACATTTTTTATATGATAAACTATATATAATTTTTTTTATTTACTTCTCATCTATGCATTTATGCTGTGTTTTTGTGGATATTTTGTATTTTTTTACCTATTTACTGAACAATTACTTAACCATGTCATAAATTGGCTTATGAAAAATTGATTTTTAATAAAAAAAAACCTTTAATGATGAGTTCATCATTAAAGGTTTTTTTTTATTAAAAATCAATTAAATCTAAATTGTATTTGGACATTGCTCCATGTGGTAGGGATAGAATACTACCATCTAGAGGTTTGTGGAAAAAGTTCATGGGTTTTAGTTAGAGAATTATGGTGCAATGGCCAAAACTTTCCAATAGAGGTCAATGGAGGCTCAATATTGACTGTGTGTGTTTGGGTTTATGTGTGTATATGTGTGTGTGTGTATGAGATAGAAAGTTCTTTCCACTTTGTGTTTATAGTCAAGAACCAGACCTTTAATTTCATGTAAAATCTTTTCATATTTAGGCCAGTTTTGTTGATTTTATTTGCCAATTTCTAGAAAATGCTCTCTGTTGCAGTCACACACATGTGTGTGTTTGAGTGTGTATATGTGTGTGCGTGTATGAGTTAGAAAGTTCATTCGACTTTGTGATTATGGCCATGGACCAGACCTTTATTTTTATGTAAAATTTTTCATATTTAGGCCAGTTTTGTTGATTTTATTTGCCAATTTCCACAAAAATGCCCTCTGTTGCAGCGACACACGTGTGCGTGTCTATGTGTTTGTGCATGTGTGTGTTTGTGTTTATGTGTCTGTATGTGTGTGTGTGTATGAGATAGAAGATTCGTTCCACTTTGTGTTTATAGTCAAGGACCAGACCTTTATTTACATGTAATGTTTTTCAGATTTAGGCCAATTTTGTTGATTTTATTTGACAATTTCTATAAAAATGCTCTTTGTTGCATACACACACATGTGTGTGTTTGTGTGTGTTTGTGTGTGTGTGTGTGTGTGTGTATGAGATAGAAAGTTCGTTCCACTTCGTGTTTATAGTCTAGGACCAGACCTTTATGGAAATGTAGAACATTTCAGATTTATTCTGGATTTATTTTTATTTTTTTGACAAATTATTTAAAAAAAATCATTTTTTTCATTTTCCCATTCATTTTCAATGTGGGGTCAATCTGACCCCGAGGGACAAAATCGGTGATTTTTTGTTTACGCACCTTTAGAACAACCAAATCAAGCCCAGATTTTTTTGTGCATTTTAGATAGATTATTTAGGAAAAGTCCCAGAGTTTCAAAATGAAGAAATGAAAAAATGAAGGAAAATGCCAGCGGGGTCAGCTGGACCCCAAGGACCCATTTGAACATCAGAAGGAATGTTAAAAGATACAGTACAACTTACCAAAATGTATCATGTGTCATGTAATCGCTTAATCAGTGTTCCAACTGAGGAAAAACGTCAATATAACAGCTTGTGAACAATGTCACTTAATGTTGCATTTTCCTCAGGAAAGTTATCCACTGCTCACAGTTCGTTAGCTTCATTAGCTGTTAATTATATATGTATGTTTGAATACATTTGTCATGAAGACAAGTGTTTATGAAAACTACCTTATGTGCAACTGAGTTGTACACAAACATTTCAGTTTTTATTTGAGTGTAATTATTATATCTTAAAATAAATAGCAGTTGAATACATTCTGGGCTCTGTTTTTAATTTTAATCTTTAATATTATAGTAATGTACCAAATGAGAGGATTCCCTGTATCGTTTACAGCATTAGTTGGGAGAGTTTTTTTTCTCTCTCCTTCAAATTGGCATTGGTAGATATTCTGAATAATCAGTATCGGCTGAGAAATTTTGTATTGGTGCATTCGTTTTTGTGCTAATATTTTGAGAACATTATTAAAGAGCAGATATCTTCGAACAAACATTATTATTGTTATTATTGTATTGTACACTATTATTGTTCCAGAAAAGAGTAATTTGTACCATAGTTCCAAGGACAAAGCGAGAGAGAAAGTGTATAAAAACACATAATGCTGATACAAAATGCTGAAGATGTTGTCAAAAGAATGATTGTGTCCATATCAGCAGGAGATGGAAGACATTGGCTGGCAAATGGCATGAGGTGTGGTCAGAGAAAAGGACTGATACACACGACAGCAGGACGTGTGCATTATTTATGATGAAGCTTTAAAGTTTTCACTGTCTGATGTGAATGATGACGCCTAACATGTACATGTACAGTATGTTCGATTCATTCATTTATGTGACTTGAGATTTTCATCAAGAATTTCTTCAACAAAATGAATTGTGGTTAATTAATTTAAAGAAGCTTTGTTATAATTACAGCAATGCTGAAAATATCTTATCTTATATGGGGTGGGGGGCCTTTGAGTATTGTTTGGACGAAGGGGAAATTCACCGCTGGCAAGATGGGCGTTTTAATAAACACGCAAAACAAACTGAAATCTGTGTTACGCTACTAAACAGAGAAAAAGGGGTGTGGTGCCAAAAATTCAACACCCTTAATGCACTTTTGACTTTGGTGCCTCCTCTCTGTAAAAATGTTTGTGTGCAGTAACACAAAAATGCATAAATTGAATCCGTGGTTTTAACAAAAGCCCTAGAGCTGTCAAATTCAACAATTTATTTGTCATCAAAAGACACCGGATGATGCAAAATGTGTCAGTAAGCTTTGCTAAGTTACATACAGAATACTACTGACACTGCAATGATACAAAGCTGCTTGAAAATTCCCTTGAACTGCAAATTTACCTGTTTTTTAAAGAATGTCAACACCTAGAAAAACTATGGAAATTACAACTTAAAAATGTATACAGTGAGTTTTCAGTAAAACATGGCATGGAATTATAGAAGCTTGTTTTTGCCAACAAATTTAAACAAATAAAATAAAAGGTAATTGTGACTTTTTATCTTACAATTCAGACTTTATAACTCGCAATTCTGACTTTATAACTCAGAATTCTGACTTCATAACTCGCAATTTTGAGCTTATAACTCATAATTCTGACTTAACTCGCAATTCTGACTTCATAACTCACAACTGTGAGTTTATAACTCACAATTCTGACTTTATAACTCACAATTCTGATTTTATAACTCACAATTATGACTTTATAACTCGCAGTTCTGATTTTATAACTCACAATTATGACTTTATACCTCACAATTATGACTTCATAACTTACAATTCTGACTTTATAACTCACAATTCTGACTTTTTATCATGCAACTGACTTCATATCACGCAATTCTGATTTTATAACTCGCAATTCTGATTTTATAACTCGCAATTCTGATTTTATAACTCACAATTATGACTTTATACCCCACAATTATGACTTTATACCTCACAAATATGACTTTATAATCACGCAATTCTGATTTTATAACTCGCAATTGTGAGTTTATATCTCACATATCGCAATTCTGAGAAAAAAAGTCAGAATTGTGAGATAAGAAGTCACAATTACCTTTTTTATTTTTTATTTCATGGTGGAAACAAGCTTCCATATGGAATAACCATACCTAAAGTTCAAATTCAATTTTTTAAAAATATACTTTTAATTAAAACAACAATAATTTGATTATTATTATACTTGTAAAAATATATGTGACATGAGTAAATCACAAACAACACTCACATGGGTGCAGGTCTTGCTTTTCGATATCCCTTTTTAAAACAAAACTGAAAAGGGGTACGAAATACCCCAGTAACGAAAACATTTGTGCGGCAAATTCATCCGTTATTAGAGGAAATGCATCCAGGATCCAGACTTGAGATAACAAAGAACGTCATCCGCTTTCATAAAGTTAATCTGATATTAAAACTCCACTGAGTCGCAAAAAAACTCAGACTTACACCGAATCCTGAAGATTAAGAATTATGAAGACTTAACTGTAAGACGTAAAACCCTTAAATCCCAACTCCTCTATAATGCCTGCACTTTCCCAGAGATGAAATAAGAGTGAAAGTGGTCACACTGGCCTATACGTGGACACTCGGGAGGTGTCGACAGCTGTCCATTATATTTTATCTACCGAGCACGGCATTGAACAAAAATGCCACATGCACATACAAGTCTCCGGATTTAAATAACAAGCAGACAAGTCTTTGGGTTTTTAAAAGGGGACATAAAATTGGGAAGGGAAGGCGCCACTGTTGACCCCTCAGCTGTCCGAGCTGAGAGACAAATGTGTCCCCACTATAGCATCAGACATGTCAGGGCGTCTGCTGATGTCATAATGGGATGCTAAACAAGGGTGTGATTTCAAAACACACTGTACTTACAGTACAACTCTAAACCCCAGTGAGAGAGAGAGAGTCTCTGTACCGTGAAAATGCATACATTACACTCAGCAGTTTAGCGACACCATTTGCTATAGACTCAGCATTTATCTGCAGTCTTCAGGGAATGACTGCAGTGAATAGTCTATAAATGAATAAGAGGACACTCAAGCCTTTTAGTCACCATAAAAAAGGCACAATTCTTGTTTTTTTATAGAATATTGCAGTATTTATTATAAATGAAATCATTTTTTTTCCATTCATGTGCCCTCATAATCTTAATCAAAATAACTTCCCCTCCCTCATGCAGCTCATCTTTTCTCTTCTCTGATAAGGTGTTTATTGGTGCAAGGGCCGGACAACCTGTCACTCACATGAGATCCACCAATAGCAAAGCACAACCATCCAATCAATTCCCTAAGGACATAATCAAGTCCTGCCCCACATTTGTTCTTGTTCCAGAAGCCGCTTTATAGTATATTTCACAATAGAGTACCTCAGGGATGACGTGTTTTTGTAGGCCAAGTTAGTGGCGCACGGGTTCCCTCGATTGAAAGCCTATGCATTTTTCCCATAGACTTTTGGAAAATCGCAGAAAATAAGCTCTGTGTTTAACAAAGGGTTATGACACTTACACGTTTTGTCTATCAAGATAATTTTTACAAGTTAACACAACATTTATAGATTTTGAAGCCTAAATAAAGTTGTCAGATATAAAAAGCTAACAGTAGGCTATAAACGGACTACAGCACACCATGGTCGCGGATCAACGTCGTCACCACCACCAAGCTTCCTCAAACTTTATTTAGAAAACAACTTTATTTAAAAAACATACTCGCTGATTATGATCTGTGCTGTTATGAATACTTATCCACTTTTTCATGAGAAATGCTGTCCAAATGTCCTGTTTGTCATGATGAGGTCTAAAGTCCCCGCCAAAGGAAGTATTGTTTTTCCCTTTTAGCACTTTGTTGGCAACCGTTGTTTTTAAGACACAATGAAGGTTTAAAAAAATCACAAGCGGGTTATAACTGGTGTGTTTTATGTCATAGATCAAAACGTGAAGGCTTTGTTAACCACAGACCTTATTTCAAGCGATTTAGCAAAAACCCATTCAAAAAACCCATAGACTTTATGGTGCCGGAAGCCCTAAAATGCTAACTCGCTTCTGGGTTTTGCCTACAAAAATGGTTCATCCCTGAGGTACTCTACAGGGAAAAAAAGACTATCACAACTTCCGTTTCATGCCGACTTTCAACCCTTGAACCACTGAAATACGTTTTCAATTCCTCGTTTTCAATTTGTATCCACCTTATTTTTCAACGCAGAAGTAAGCGATTTCCTTTGAATGTGCGAGATTTCCAATTCATTAGCCCCTATAACTATAAAATTGCAGCAAAATCTAAATACAAACCAGTGTGTTCATGATTACAAATACAGTAATATGATAGTTACAAAAATAACAAATACCAGTTTACTGTATCAATCATTATAACTGACAGTTGTGGAACAGCTAAAATAACTGAGAGCAACTAACACTTCGAGTAAAAATGTCTGTGTTTTTTTTTTTTTTTTTTCAACTTTAAAAATAAGGTGCATTCTTTCCTGATCAACCCTGAAAATATGTTAGTATAATCTTGGTCAGCAGATGGTCAAATTAAACATTCCTTTCTTTGCATTTTTTTGTTAGCATGCTAAACAATTAGCCTACTAAGCTAACATGTCCAGTGCAAGTTATGCAAATCATACGTACCCTTTATCCAGATGGGTTTTTGAAAGAAAAAAAAAAATCCCAAATCTGATTCAAACAGCATTTGGAGGTGGTTTGAAATGCAGTTCCAGTCAGGTTTTTACAGATGTGTCTCGGTTTGGACACTCTGACTGTTCAAATCAGATTTTAAATTGTCTTTTGCATCACTTTTAATATGACACACAACAATAACGTCAAAACCAGTTAGAGAAATGAAATGACACAAGAACACACAGCCAACGAGAGCTCTCACAGACTGTGTGTCCACACAAAACATGACAACGTGAAAGCCCACAGCCTATGGAAAACATGAGCCATGTGCTACACAGAACAAGACATGAAAGCATGCGGTCGGTGGAAAACACAAACCGTGTGCTACATATAACACGACAACACGACAATGCCTGGCCAATGAAAACCTAAATCAGGCACTCTACAAAACACACGAGACAGCTAACTCCTGGAGTGCAAATTGGATATTCGGTGTGAAAAATTCTTTAAGAAAAAAGCCAAAAAAACTGTTCATCCTGTGGCCTTTAAAAAGAATTTTATAATACACAACAAGTATTTTCAATCAACTGTCCCGAGGTAGTCACTAGTCAAAAACTTAATTGTGAAGGTAAAAATATTGCAATATTACATATTTACTTCTCCTCATGGCCTCATGAACATTGTAGCCTAAAAGTTTATGTGTAATAAATTCTATGTGAAAATATATATAATATTTCTTTCTAAAGCTACTTTTTGTAATGTCTCTTTGATGCTTTTCTCATTTAATACAATAATGGTAATTTGGCTTAGAAATATTAAATGTTTAATTAGATTAGCTAATTGCAACATCGTTTAATTAATTAGATTAAAACATTTAAATCGCTTGACAGCCCTAATTACAATATAAAAAAATGCATATTATAATTGGATGCACAAGTTATGTTTTGAGAAGTCTGGTAGTTTCCTGAAAAATGTGGAAAAGAAAATGTCCTTGTTTTCCTGATGGAAAAAGCAGCTTGTGTGAAAATTAATGAAGGCAGCACATGATGCTTTGAAGTTTGCAAGCTCACGCTCAAGGCGTGAAACAGCCTTCATTCATCCAAAAAACTACTTCAGTATTAATGCAGATTCACCAAGCAGCAATCATTTACTGAGAAGAAGGAAGTAGACTAGATATTTAATTTTTCATTATATATCTGAGTCACATTGTTCTGAAAATATAGATTGACAATACTGACTCATTGTATAGTGGTCAAATGTGTCATTTCTTTTTTTTTTCTTTTTTTAGATTAGAGAGGTCATGAGTGGATAAACAATCTTTTTTCTATTTATGTTTCTCTGGAATTCTCTTTTTGTCGACTAACATGTCTCTATTGATCACTAGAATGTTTTGGGGTTTTTTTTCATCTCACTCTCTTGCTCTCCTTGCAGTCCTCCTGTAAGAGAACAGTTACATAACATCTGAGAACATCGCTCTGGCACATTTTATAAATTAACAAAACAATTAAAATTAGGGCTGCACGATTTATCACGCAATACAAAAATAAAACTTAAATTGAACTTAAACGCGATTATTGCTTAAACGCGATTCTTAGTGCAATTATGAAATCGCAAAGGCTGCGATTATGTTTTATGCACAGCTTGTCAATGAAGTATGGCTCCAAATGCTGATCCATGTGAAAGCACTGCGAATTTGAGTCGCTTATAATGTACATTTGAAAAAGCAACGTGTCAAATATCTTTCCAGACATGAGAAGCATTTATTAACATCTTGTCCAAAAAAAGACAACATTTAATAACATGTTTTACTCCAAACTCACTTCATAACGACAGTTGAGCGTCCTTCTGTGAGATGATCTGGCTTCTTACACAGAATAAGGCAGTCGTGTGTTTATTAATCATGTTTAATCAATCAAAACGTTTCAATCTTGTTTATTCAGCTACAGCGATATGACACTTGTTATTTTCCTCTGCGGCAGGGCATATTCAGAGTTTCTGCGCGAGAACGCCCTCTGGCATTCAGCTGGAGAAGCATTTACTACTGATCACAGAGCCGTACAGCTCTGACAAGCTGCGCATAAAATAATCACAGCCTTTGCCAAATCACATGCTGTTTAATCGTGATAAATCATGCAGCCCTACCCAATTTATTTGAGTATGGGGATGTTTGTTTACATGTGTAATGAATCTGATTTATATAAATAGTTACAATGCATGTACATTGAAGTAGCGCAGTTTGCTCCTTGACAGACTATATCTGGTTAAAACAATCAGTGGTGCCATTTCATAATTTCATATTAAGTGTCTTTAATTATTATGTACTTGAATCATTATATGCAATTAAAAATACTTGCACGCAATTACAGCTAATTCATTTCTGTAATTATATTTATAATAACAGTTAAATTTTTACCCCTTGAACCACCCCTAATCCTAACAATACCAACAAAACTGTGCCTAATATCCAAACTCAATAGCAGCTCAAGTGTTTTACAATACAACATGCACACAATTACATTGCATCTAATTTTTTTTTTTAAGTACATAGTAGTTAAAGACACATAATGTGTCCAAAAGTGTGACAAAAACGGCTCAGGGTCACAAATGTCAACATCAAAAGAATAGAGAGGTGTTTATTGACCCAATTTTTGCCTATAAATGGTTTCTAGATTGGATATAGATATACTGTTACATCAGCCAGTTACAGGGGGTTTAAACCTATAAATTACATTAATATTAAGAACATTACAGTTGCCATTATCTTAACTAATAACTACAAAAAGATGAAATATAATATAAAATAACCCCCATGTCATCCAAGATGTTCATGTCTTTCTTTCGTCAGTTGAAAAGAAATTAAGGTTTTTAATGAAAACATTCCAGGATTTTTCTCCTTATAGTGGACTTCAATGGACTCCAAACGGTTGAGGGTAAAAAATACAGGGCTTTAAACAATACCAGACGAGGAATAAGGGTCTTATCTAGTGAAACGATTGGTCATTTTTGAAAAAAAATAAGCTTACGCCGTATGTCCTACACCTTCCCTATTCAACTTATGGAACGAATGCGGCGCCAGTTTCGTTTTTTTTCCATACGGTCAATAGGGAAGGCGTAGGACATACGGCGTAAGCATTTTGAAGAATGCGGAAGCATGTGCAAGGCGATAATTTGTGTTTATAAAGCATATACAGTTGTATTTTTTTTTTTAAATGATCGATTGTTTTGCTAGATAAGACCCTTATTCCTCGTCTGGTATCGTTTAAAGCCCTTTGAAACTGTAATTTTGACCTTCAACCATCTGGAGGCCATTGAAGTCCACTATGAGGAGAATAATCCTGGAATGTTTTCATCAAAAACCTTCATTTCTTTTCGACCGAAGAAAGACAGACATGGACATCTTGGATGACATGGGGGTGAGTAAATTATCAGGAAAATTTTATTTAAAAGTGGACTAATCCTTTAACCCCTGTAGTTACCTTATATTACCAAGTGTTTTTTAGGTAAGTACACTGTAAGTACACTTACTGTAAAATAAAGTGCAACTTTCATAACAGTAAATTACGCATAATCACAAGTAACCTGAACCAAAATCTTAACCTTATAGTAATTACGCAGTAGTTAATATTACGCAGTACTTATTTGTGTATTACACAGTAACAACATCACCTTAAAATTAAGTGTAACTAAAATAACTAATAATAGTGTATCTACTGTATGTGCAGGCAAATTTCTGCAGCGGTGCTCTTTGTCTCGCTCGCATGTCTCTCTTGTTCACAAAAAATAAATCACTGTCTATATTCATCCCTTCGCATACCTCAGCCCACCACAGCACAGAAACCAATATAAAAAGGTAAATACAATAATAAAACAACAAACACTGTTCTCTATATTTCTTCAACTTCATAAAAACACACTGAAAATGCACTGAGCACTGCAACAAATAATATAACAACCTTCCTCACATTTTCACATTCACTCTTAACAATAAAATGACAATAATGATATAATATCATAGATGATATTTCAGAATGATTATAGACTTCAATGCTAAGTAAATTCCAGTTTAAAGTGCCCCTATTATGCTGATTTTAAAGGCTACTATTAGATGGTCCAGTCTGTTGTGATTGGTCAACTCTGCTCTGATTGGTCAGATGTCCTAGTCTGTTGTGATTGGTTGACCGCTTACAGCGCACCAGAAACCAAACGGCCATTAACATAGCGGAGTTTCAGCTCAGTAGACATTTGTTCACAGGTAGCCAATGAATATCATAGGCTGGCATTATGCAAATTTGTTACAAATCTACATAGGTTCTGGCCAGAAGTAAGGCTGTAATTACTGATGACTTGTGTCACGCATTTCAGAGTCAGATCTTTCTTTTGGGAGACAATAATTCCATTTTTTGAGCGCTTTGATCTCTGAAACTTTGCAGACCTTTTACATTCACAAACAGCTATATTGAAAGGCACTACATGAAAGGTACTATCAGAAAAAGCATAATAGTGGCACTTCAAAAGACACTGCTCTACACATTCCCTCGTCTTGCACAGACACGGTGCAACCAGCAGGGTGTAAGAAACATCGATTGCACTTTGTATCTGCTGGTAAGAAGGCTTAGGACAGGAAGAGTTGGATAATCCACAAGGCCTAGACTAATCCTGACAAAATACCAGTACTAGAGCATGTGGTCTAACAATGGGCATTTCTGTAGCATTTCTTTACACCTTTGAGAATTTAGACTGACACTCTAAACATTCACCATTACAAGAAGACATCATTAACAAGAGCTTGAAGGTCCATACAGTACTATAAACATCCTAACTAGAAGCAGCTAAGAAATCTGTTGAACTCAGGCATTTGTGTACTCCAGCATGGGAAGTGTGTAAACAGCAGGTTTATGACAGGAAGAGTTGTAACACTCACGGCTGGATCTGCAGGGGTCGCTGTGTGTGCTGTCATTTGATTGGTTGCTGGATACAGATGACACGCTAGCACTGCGGACGAAGCCAAAGGCAGCCAGTCGAGCAGGAGGAAGATGGGAGAAGCCAGGAGGACGCAGTCCAGATTGACCTGGTTTGGGGAGCATAAATTTGGGGGCCACACCCAATGCTAGTCTTTTCTGATCCACTGTAAAAGAGTTGAAATACATTAGTTCCTTCAGATTTGTTCCCTCAAACAAATATCACTAGTTCATTAATACATAGTAATACATGAAAACATAATCTTGACCTATTTTGTTTAAATCATGATTCTAATGTGATGAAATTCAGTTGCAAGAAAATGTGAACCACTTGCAGAATCTGTGAAAATGTTAATAATTTTAACAAAATAAGGGAGATCATACAAAATGCATGTCATTTTTCATTTAGTACTGTCCTGAGTAAGATATTTTACATAAAAGATGTTTACATATAATCCACAAGACAAAAAAAAAAAAAAAAAAAAGCTTGAATTTATCAAAATAACCCCATTCATAAGTATGTGAAGTACCACTGATTCTTAATACTGTGTGTGATTACCTGGATGATCTACGACTGTTTGTTTGTTTTGTGATGGTTGTTCATGAGTCCCTTGTTTGTCCTGAGCAGTTAAACTGAGCTCTGTTCTTCAGAAAAATCCTCCAGCTCCTGCAGATTCTTCAGTTTTCAAGGATTTTTTTTGCATATTTGAACCCTTTACAGCAGTGACTGAATGATTTTGAGATCCATCTTTTCACACAACTGAGGGACTCAAACACGACTATTAAAAAAGGTTCAAACATTCACTGATGCTCCAAAAAAAAAAACATGATAGAGCATTAATAGATAGGGGGTGAAAACATTTGGAATTTGAAAGTCAGGGTAAATTGTATTTAATTTGTCTTCCGGGAAACATGCAAGTATCTTCTGTTGCTTCGAAGGGCAGTATTAAATGAAAAAAAAATCATATTCAAGTGAAATAAGAAAAATTTGGACCTCTTCAACCTGTTCAAAAGTTTTCACCCCCGATTCTTAATGCATCGTGTTTCCTTCTGGAGCATCAGTGAATGTTTGAACCTTTTTTAATAGTTGTGTTTGAATCCCTCAGTTGTCCTCCACGTGAAAAGACGGATCTCAAAATCATTCAGTCACTGTTGTAAAATGTTTAAATATGCAAAAGATGGTGGAAAATTGAAGAATCTTTGGCACCTGGTGATTTTTTCTGGAGAACAGAGCTCAGTTTAACTGCTCTGAATAAACAAGGGACTCATGAACAACCATCACAAAACAAAAAAAAAACAGTTGTAGATAATCCAGGTAATGACACACTGGGCCCTATCTTGCACCCAGTGCAATTGACTTTGCACCCGCGCAAAGCGCGCTTTTCCCTCCACAGAAGCACGTTGCTAAACTAGTGAATGAACTTGCGCTCCCTGGGCGGTTCAGCGCAAAAAAGGAGGCGTGTTCCGGCGCAAACAATCCCTGGTGCTATTTTGCCGTTCCATTAAACAATTGCGCCACTGACTAGAAAAAACCTAGTCTAGAGTCAGTGGCGCGTTGCGCGTTGTTCATTATGCTATTTTAAGTGCGCATGCTTGACCATAATGTATAGCGTGCACAACGCGCATACACTTTGCTCATGTAATCTACACAGATGCAACAGTTATTTTTGCAAATCATATGTTACACTAAAAAAATATTAACACATGAGATTACGGAAATCATTGTGGTGTGCCACGAAGATGTGAAAAAACCTGTTTAACCGACGCTATTTTGGGTGGGTTTCTCCCATCCCCATACAACACAACTTCTCTGTCTTTCACTGCTCTTACAAGAACATCAGTCTCCTCGGCTGTGAACCGCTCCTGGCGTGCGCCTGGTAAATACGCCATAATAATAGCAATCCATAATGGAACTTGCGCACCTGCTTTTAAAGGGAATGTTGGATGACGCTCTGATTGGTTTATTTCACGTTACGCCCAAACCACACCTATGAATAATGAAGCTACTTCAGACCAACCCATTTTAGATTTGAGCCATTTATCCCGCCGGGAAAATAGCAACAGCGCCGAGACCCGCCCAAAAAGTTACTTGTGCTTCGCGCTTTGACACTTGCGTTTCAGATCGTTAAAATAGGGCCCACAGTATTAAGAACCAATGGTTCACATACTTTTGAACTGGATCATTTTAATAAATTCAGCTATTTTTGTTGTCTTATGGATTATATGTAAACATCTTTTATGTAAAATATCTTACTCAAGATAGTACTTAATAAAAAATAACATGCATTTTGTATGATCTCTCTTATTTTGTTAAAATTTTGCACATTTTCACAGATTTTGCAAGTGGTTCACATAGTTTTTCTTGCAACTGTATATACCAGTGAAGGAGGGAAGATTGTATACAAATGTCACTAGTTCTCACAATTCCCTACACAAAAGACTTGGAATAGTACAGTTTTTGTTAGATTAAGAACCATTTTTGTTAGATTAAGGATTCAGAACAGCTGATTGATTAATTTCCTAATATTTATCTGACTGGCAAAAATCCAGTTCCTTGATTTACTTTCAGAAGACTAAGGAAAGACTAAATTTAGATCACATTTAAAAAATGTCACATACTGTATAAAAGTGAGATAATTAAATTCTGAAAGTTTTCTCATAAGTCACAGTTCTCAATCTCCTAAGAGATATTTAAAGATATAACGAAAATAAAAGTGTATGTCATGGTATCTCAGCTGTCCTTGCTGCCATGAATTTTACATTTCAAAGAGAAATGGAAACGCCTACAAGAATCAGTTCCAAAACTAAAATGCCTGCACTTCATAACCTCATCTGATTGAGTGTCTGTGTGTGGGTATTACGATAAGAAATGGGTCTGATTCTGTGTATTGGCAGTATAGAGCTGTGTAGATAATCATTTAAATTCGTGTCTAGCTTTATGAGCTATATTTTAAGCAATTGTCTAATACAAATCAATACTGTTTAATTAAACATCAAATTCTGAACGAAGTCAACTGACAACTGGGGACTTGACTTTGAGGGTTTTTACTGCCTACTGACCTACGGGTTCTTGGTGACTACTTGGGGCCTGAGCAGCTGGAGCCGTATAACTGAGGGGTGATGCCGACCTTTGACCTGGTAATACAGTCCTGTTCTTAGTAGCAGGCTGTCTGGTGACGGCTCCAAGACCAAGTTGAGGCCTTAAGGCTCTGGGAAGGCGGAAAACGGAAGCAGCGGCATCATGGGTATTTAGCTGAACCGCTCTACCAACCTGGAACAGTAAGAAGCATCAAATTTGATTTTTACAAATTCGAATTGAACTACATTCATATAGTTTGAAATCATTTCTGGAGATCCGTTTCAGTCTGACTGCTCTGATCAGATTTTGTGTGGTCATGTCACTTTCTCATGGCACGTAAAATGTAAACATGTCGCTGCAGAAACAAGGTTGTTGCAAAGTATGACGGATGAAAATGACAATATATAATGGAGACATGTTGAATTTTGATACTGGCGGAGACAACAGCAAGGAATAAAGAGGCCTCCTATGTTTCCGCTGCTGCCTCAGAATACATATTAGTCCAGCATGGTGGCTACACATTGTCATGTTGTAAATAAGACAACATCTGTATTGCAAACCCCTCCATGTTGCTGTTGTTATTTTTTGAGTATGCCTACAAACGCAACGACATTGCCATAGAAACCATATCAGATATTCCGGAAAACGCAATAGTGCCATGGGACACACAAATCAGATCCGAACAGTTCCGATATATAGTGTGGACAGTCAATAATTTAGGTCAGATTCCAATTAGATACAGAAATAATCAGATTTGGACTGACAGTGTGAACATAGCCTGAGAAGTCCCACCTCATGTAAGTA
Source organism: Chanodichthys erythropterus (assembly GCF_024489055.1). Classification (NCBI taxonomy): domain Eukaryota; kingdom Metazoa; phylum Chordata; class Actinopteri; order Cypriniformes; family Xenocyprididae; genus Chanodichthys; species Chanodichthys erythropterus. Next base: position 32,410,583 of record NC_090237.1, read on the forward strand.
TTGGTCAGGCAGCTCTCCATGGAAACTCTCTGATTTTCCCACCAATTTATGGGGGACAGTGTGGCTGGGTGTCCTGATCCCAGACGCCATCAGTCCTGGAGGGGAGTAGTACCCTGACCTCTGTACCTCCTGGCGATACTTGTCATAAAGGATATTAGAAGAGCTGAGCACAGGCGAACCTCTGAATCCCTCGGCTTTGGGCTCTTTTGAGGTTGGTGAGCTACTGTACGGTGTAAGTCTTGGAGGTAGTGTCGATACTTCATAGGGACCTACAGACATTGGTTTCGCTTGAGGGCTCTTGCGGACATAGGTTATGATTTTTGGCCGAACATTTTTGGGCTTCTGAGGTGGAGAAGTCTTCTTAGATTCAGTCTCTGCCTTAGTGGGTTGTTGAGGAACGGCAGGTTTTGGGAGACTGCTACTACTACTGAGAAAGCTTTTACTCGGTTGCCTCAAACCAGTGTTTACCCTCTGTAAGGTTTCAATACGTTCCTGGCTCGCTTCTCTTGTGCTAATATATTTGGCTGGTGATGAAGGTGGCCGTTTCCGAGGTGAACAGGTGGTTTTAGGGGATGAAGGGGTCTCAGAGCGAGATGGGCTGCCCCAAGGTCTTCGCCTTTCCAAACTCGATGAACTAGATCTTCGGGTCTTTTCAAAAGATGCTTGCTTCTTGTACGGTTGGGGTTCAGAACAATCAGAGTCGACAGGTGCACCCTTTGAGGTTAGTTTCGAGGTTTTAATAGCAGTTTCAGGAGATTCCTCATCCTGGGATTTGAGTTTATTCTTTATATCAAAGGTGGAATCATTGGAGGACCTTCTGTTTTGTGAAATAGACTGAGTGTTGTCAGAGACAAAAGGTTGGCAACATTTCTTCTCAGTTGATATTGTTTTCAAATTTGGAGACTTCTCATCTTTTGCAAGGTTCTCCTTTACATGAATTCCAGGTTCTCTGAGATCGTCCTGGCTGGCACTTCCTGATTCATTAGGGACCTTTGTGATCCTTGCAATGCTACATTCACTCATGTCATTTGTCAGTTGACCTGAGCTCTCAGATATTACAAAGTCTGTAGCTTGTTGGTTTTCTTGTGCTTCTAAAAGAGGTTCCTCAGGCAATGCGGTAGAGTTAAGATTGAGATTGACGCTGCCGATGTGCATTGTACTTTTTCCTGCTTGATTATGCGTGCCCTCAGTATGCAGGAAGCTCCGGCTTTTATCTGAAATTGTCAAACAGTACTGTGAGGCAAGTGAAAGGTCCTCAGAGAGAGTTCGGTATGGCTCTGAGGGAACATGCCAAGAATCAGTGCTGTAGGTTCGACCAGCATGGTCCAGGGCACTAGCAAGACTTCCTCCAAGACTAGACATTGCTGAGAGGCAAGAAACAAAAACATCATTTTCAGAGCTAAAGTCAGTCCTGGCTATGCTGATCATCATTTCTTTGCTAGTGGACTGAGGACAAACAGTAGACTCTTGCTCTTTTGAAGTAAACTGGGAAAAACTTTTGCTATCCTTCTGAGATTTTGCTTCAGTCTTCTTCATATCGGTGGATAGAACCCCTTTCGTGTAACCTTTAGGAACATTGTTCTCTTCCTCATCCTCTAGTTCTTGACTTTCCAGCATCTCAAATTCAGCCAGTTCCGGGTCATCAGACGGAAAATCTGTGTCCTGGATAATCATTTTCACATGTTCCTCAGTGTAAGATACCACAGAGGACAGGACATCAGTTGCCTCCAAAGTTGTTTCTCCATCTCCCCTTTGGATTTCATTAGCATTGGCATCTCCATCCAGGGAATGCTCAGCATGCCTGTTGTTGTTGTTCCTGATTTCCTTACAGCCATCTTCAGTGCTGGTCCCGAAGGGTCTGGTGTGTTCTTCATTCACACTCATGTTTCCTGAAGGCTCATGTGTTCTCAGGCTTTCATGTAGAGTCTTGTTGGTCCTCCCTTGAGGTCTGGAGCTCTCTCTGCTTTCACACTTAAAGCTAAAGTAAGTATTGGCATCTTTCACACTGTTGGTTGAGATACTAATTTTGAGTAGATGACATCAGGGGTTGTCTTCAACCTGTCAAGGGTGGTAAATAACAACAGATTTAGAAATGTCTTGACATAAAACCTACAACAGAACTACAAGAAATCATCTAGATTTTTTCTTTATGATGATATTCAATATTCTTTTTTAAAGCCAAAAACAGATTAGTATGTTAAGAATTATGACCCACAAGGCCTTTCTTTGGGCAGAAACGCTTTCCCCCGGTTTCACAGACAAGGCTTAAACTAGGCCCAGACTAAAATGCATGTTTGAATTGTTTTAAGTGAAAGCAGCTTGTACGGACACATCTTAAAATATGTCAGTGCCATTGTTTTTTTTTGTTTTTTTCTCAAGATGCACAACAGTAATGTTTTTTTCTAGGGTACATTTATAAAAGCTACTTAAATACCCTAATTGAACTAAGGCCTAATCCTGGCTTAGTCCAAGCCCTGTCTGTGAAACTGGCCCTATATTTTTAAAATTTAAATGATATAATATTATAATTAGGGTCATCTATAATCTGATTATAAGTGACCCCATAATCTATAGAGGGTAATTTATAATCTGCACATTTGAAAATGGTTGTGGTGCCTACATAGTGTGGAAATCGAATAATCTTTTTTTTTTTTTGGTTCTGAAATATTGATTACTTTAATTTCTTGTCACCATACACTTGCATTTCATTGATTTTTGTGAGTGTGTGTGTGTGTGTGTGTGTGTGTGTGTGTGTGTTTTGCATTGCATTTTTGTTTTAAAAATGACCTAAACAAACAATTCTCAACAGTCTATTATTTTTCAGAGATGAAGGATGGAAACTTTTGTTTCAAAACATTGTTACTTGTTAAAAACATGATCAAACACTGGCATTTTCTCTATTCAGCTGACAATGTCAAGGATCAGCGCTGTATATTATTACAAAACGCACTGCATATTGTTTTATTAAAAGGATTTTTAAGGTGAAAAGACTCCCTAGCATAACACATAATTTAATGCTTCAATCAAATGGGATTAAGTGTAATATTTTATCCAGATCATGTCATTCTTTCATACAGAATGATGAACATATTGATAATTCTCCACAGAGTGAGAAAACAGTTCAGTTCTCCTTAGCAACAAGAACAGCTCCTACACTCCAGAACTTCATCCGTAGGAGGTCATTCCCTGAGGTAACTGCAGACAAATGTTCTCAACGGGAGCACACTTTTCCAGGAAAACAATAACTGATTTTGTAAAGGATAAACAATAGATGAACATATAAAGCATCTCAATTAGGTAAATTTGTATCCTAATAGATACCACACTGAAGAATGACTATGGTTCACAAAGACGGCAATTCATTTATTGTAAATTTTACACTACTACAAATTACATACAGTATGTTACCCAAACATTAATCACAGTAAATACTGCATTTATAAACATAACAGAAATCAAACTCATCATAAAAGACATTCTGCTTGGCCTGCTGCTGCCAAACCTAATATAAGAGAAAAACAAAGCATAATAAAATATATTTTGTGCATTCCTCTTTCTAGGAATGGTCCACTTTCTTGACCCACTTTGTGCATCTGCTGATTTTGTGCATCTGCACTCAGTCATTACTGTTCACTTACTGTCGTAATGATGTCTCATCATCTGCTTTAAAAAAAAATTGTATTTTATTTTTTACAAATGAAATAGTTGCTTTCCACATAATGATATATTTCTTAGAGACCATTTCCAGAATAAAAGCCATATAAAAACCCTTATGGCTTTCGCACTATTTTTGAATTATTTTTCTGTTGTTTATTTCCTTTCAGTTCTCTTTGGCTCTCAGTATTACCTATTACTTTCATTTTAATAAGCAAACCACGTAATTAACGCAACATTATAAATGATTTTGATACATATACAGTAAAGATGAAAGATAGAAATCATTAAAAAACTGACCTCCATTGCCCAATGATTTACGGAATAATTTAAACAGTCACTTTTGAGCTGCCAGAGACAATGACTAACTGTCACACACTGATTGTCTGCATGAGGGTTTGTCAGTCGCATGTGACAAGTCTCATCATTGTCAGGTCTGCAGGTCACAGTAACACAGCAGTGTACGACAACATGAAGAGATTTAGAATATGTATCAAGAGAAACCCTGCAACATATCACAACCATTTAGAGTCAGGAGCTCAATTATTTACAAGAGGAAGTTAGACAGAAATAGAGAATGGAAACAACTAGTGTCGGGGAAGCTACTTTGAAAATGCAGCTTGTCAAGCAGCAAGCAACTCAAAAAGGCCCTCAGAGCAGAGCCATATTTATCTGGTGCACAGAAAAGGAGAATCTCCAATTTAGGTTGACGGCATTAAACAGCACTGGAACAGATTAATTTACACTAATAATAAATTAATACGCTAATTAATAACACAGATTAATTAAAGCTGATTGGATTCTGCCGATCCTGCAGCCAATGAGATTGCTTGCTCAATATTTAAAGGTGCCATAAGTCTAAGGTGTCCCCTGAATGTGTCTGTGAAGTTGCAGCTCAAAATGTTTTATTTTTTAAATGCCTATTTTGAGGCATAATTAGAAATGCGCCGATTCATGCTGCGGCCCCTTTAAATCGCACGCTCTCCGCCCCCTCCCGAGCTCTCGACTTTATCACTGCATAAACAAAGTTCACACAGCTAATATAACCCTCAAATGGTTCTTTACAAAGTGTTCATCATGCAACATGTCTAATCGCGCAAGTATTGTATTTATTTGGATGTTTACATTTGATTCTGAATGAGTTTGATAGTGCTCCGTGGCTAACAGCTAATGCTACACTGTTGGCGATATTTATAAAGAATGAAGTTGTGTTTATGCATTATACAGACTGCAAGTGTTTAAAAATGAAAATAGCGACAGCTCTTGTCTCTGTGAATACAGTAAGAAACGATGGTAACATTTAACAGTACATTAGCAACATGCTAACGAAACATTTAGAAAGACAGTTTACAAATATCACTAAAAATATCATGTTATCATGGATCATGTCAGTTATTATTGCTCCATCTGCCATTTTTCGCCATTGTCCTTCCTTGCTTACCTAGTCTGATGATTCAGCTGTGCACAGATCCAGACGTTAATACTGGCTGCCATTGTGTAATGCCTCGATCGTGGGCTAGCATATGCAAATATTGGGGGCGTACATATTAATGATCCTGACTGTTATGTAACAGTCGGTGTTATGTTGAGATTCGCCTGTTCTTCAGAGGTCTTTTAAACAAATGAGATTTACATAAGAAGGAGGAAACAATGGAGTTTGAGACTCACTGTATGTCATTTCCATGTACTGAACTCTTGTTATTCAACTATGCTGAGGTAAATTCAATTTTCAATTCGATGGCACCTTTAAATAGTCTGGTTCATTGTTTGCTGTAAGCTAGTCTTGGAGTGTGCTTTCAGATTTACTCTGAAACTCAACCACTTAAGATAATTGTTCAAAATGCTGAACAATGTTGCATAGTCTGCATTTATCAATGAAACAAACATACAGGTTCAAAATAATATTTTATGTTTTAAACCTCTTGCTTAACATTGCCAATTTTGTTTATATCGCCCAATATCAGTAATCACAATCCAAACAACATCCATCCTTTTGTTTGAGCACTTGAAAATACCACTATATTTTGTATATTTGTACCCAATACACACATGTAATGTAATGTCTGTTTCATTCATACTGGAAGCCGGAGGGCACCCTCACACAAGTGAGACTCATAGAATTAATAAAACTCATGCAGGAAATCCCTTATATGGACAAAGACATCTAAATATCTCTGCAGCTGAATAACACATTCTGTCTCTGAAACATGAAGACAATAAACATATTGTGCAATATATGGTTTATCTGTGTTCTTCTAGACATCTCTGGTATTTTCAGAAGAATAAAGTATATTTTCAATGCGATGCTTATCGACACAGCCTTTATCACTGTATAGAATACTATAAAATAATATAATTTCTTCCTCATTCTAAGATATAAAGCCACATCAGATCACAAAATTGCCATTTGTCTTGCAATTCTTAGAGAAAAAGTCAGAATTGTGAGTTTATATATTGGCGGCCTTATATTAACAAGTATGCAAAAAAATTAATACTCACTTCACACAATCAAGCGTCTCTCTCACACACAAGCAACACTGTATTGCACAAGTACTACTGTGGTAAATTTATTCATCACACAGACTGTTTTTTCTGTAGCACGTGCAATATATATGTCATATTGTACAGCCCTGTTGCCATATTCAGTAATATAATAATATAAATATCTAGTTCAGTCATGAAACTCTAGAGGGCACAGGCTAATGGTCATTTACATGCAATCTGCAAGCAATCACATCTTTACCACATGGCACAAGATGATTGGACTCTGCTGATCCTTGGAGCCAATGAGATTGCGTGTTCAACATTTAAATAGTCTGGTTCATTGTTAGCTGTATGCTAGTCCTGCAGCACGCTATCAGAGTTCCTCTGAAACCTTCCACCTCCCACAACTCCACCTGTCTAGATCTGCTACAGGATTTATATATTCTTTATGCAGCAGCAGCATATCTTACATGCTCACAACAGAGTGTCTAAGTATCTGTTAGCAGTAGCAAGTCCATACTTGCACTACAGCAGCGTAGCAGATCTAGTCTGGCAAGACAAAATACATCATCATTGCCATTTTCAAAAACATGCTAAAACTATTCCAAGCATTGTCATGATTTAAATATTATACTGTTTTGTAAATACAACATAAAAGCTGCAAAGAATCACTTCCCCATCACTTTCCCAACTTCCCAATGCCCAGCTCACATTGTGAGCTTTTAAAGGTGCTAAAGAAGAGGTTTTGTTTTATACATTTCTGCAATATTACTTGAAACTGTATTTACTAACCGATAAAAGACTATTTATTAGGTGCACTGAAAGGAATAATATTAATATACATCATCTGTGCACGAGGTAGGGCCTTAAAAACATCAGCCAAATTGCGTAAATGATTGGCCCTCTGGCTTGTCAATCACTGCCATGACGTTACTTGTGTAACTTTCCACTTCCAGTAACTTTCCACACTCCACAGGCGCCGCATGCAATGTTTTTGTCAGGAGACAGGAGTAACAACTGCAGATTATGAGTTACCTGCAGTGAGTCCGACATAATGAATCCACTAACACGACACAGCGAATGCAGGTGGTAAACACTTGTTTTCCAATACTCGTGCATGAGTTTTGGGAGGCGTTCCCTCAAAATGAGCTGTGAAGGAGGGGGGCTGTTCTTACGCATGCGCTCATTTCAAAAACTCACTAACAGTCTTTGGTTTCTCAGTCGACGAAAAGATCCTCTTTAGTACCTTTAAGTAGATAGATATTTTTTTGGATATAAAATATAATTATTATAGAGTGTACAGAGTATAGAGTTTTGATGCACAATATATTTAACTTCTCTTTTTTAAAGAATTTTAAATCTACTACCAAATTATTTTAGTTCAGCTATTTGCCAAGGCAACATTTTTCATTTTTGTTTAAAGTGAAGTACATATTTTGTGTGTGGTACATACCAGTGAGTGCAGGACACTATAGTTCAGGTGAGGATAGCAAAATAAAGTAAACTGGATAAAAATTTGGAACCAAAAATTATTCAGACACTTTGACCTGACCATGTTTTGTGTTATCTGACATAATTATTATTTTTTTTTTTATTCTTATTCTTATTTTTCTGACACAGTTTAACTCTGAGATCTTGTCATATTTTATTACCTTAAAAAAAAAAAGAATTATATATATATATATATATATATATATATATATATATATATATATATATATATATATATATATATATATATACAGAGTACAGTCCAAAAGTTTGGAACCCCTAAGATTTTTTATGTTTTTAAAAGAAGTTTCGTCTGCTCACCAAGGCTACATTTATTTAATTAAAAATACAGTAAAAAACAGTAATATTGTGAAATATTATTACAATTTAAAATAGCTGTGTACTATTTAAATATATTTGACAAAGTAATTTATTCCTGTGATGCAAAGCTGAATTTTCAGCATTGTTACTCCAGTCTTCAGTGTCACATGATCCTTCAGAAATCATTCTAATATGCTGTCTGCTGCTCAGTAAACATTTATGATTATTTTCAATGTTGAAAACAGTTGTGTACTTTTTTTTTCAGGATTCTTTGATGAATAGAAAGTTCAAAAGAACAGCATTTATCTGAAATACAAAGCTTCTGTAGCATTATACACTACCGTTCAAAAGTTTGGGGTCGGTAAGAATTTTTATTTGTATTTTTTTTAAAAGAAATTAAAGAAATGAATACTTTTATTCAGCAAGGATGCATTAAATCAATCAAAAGTGGCAGTAAAGACATTTATAATGTTACAAAAGATTAGATTCCAGATAAACACTGTTCTTTTGAACTTTCTATTCATCAAATAATCCTGAAAAAAATATTGTGTACAAATATTTTGTACAATTGTACACATTATATGTTTCTTGAGCAGCAGATCAGCATATTAGAATGATTTCTGAAGGATCATGTGACACTGAAGACTGGAGTAATGATGCTGAAAATTCAGCTTTGATCACAGGAATAAATTACTTTGTGAAATATATTCAAATAGAAAACAGTTATTTTAAATTGTAATAATATTTCACAATATTACTGTTTTTACTGTATTTTTAATTAAATAAATGTAGCCTTGGTGAGCAGACGAACTTCTTTTAAAAACATTAAAAATCTTAGTGGTTCCAAACTTTTGGACTGTACTGTATATATATATATATATATATATATATATATATATATATATATATATAGCAGTAAATCTACTGTTACAGATCCCTTGTTTCCCTGGACTCCATTTCCCAGTATCCTCCTGTTCTCCACACCTGCACTCACTTCCCTCGTCAGCTCCTCATCGTCACTCATCACCTGCACCTGGACTCTATTGTCAGCACTCCCCATATATTGCACTCACTCCCTTCACTCCTCGTCCGTTCTCTGTTTTGTTAAGGTGTCTGTCTGTTGTTCATTGCCATTGTTTGAAGTAAAGTCTCTATTATCGTGGAAATCCGTATCTGCCTCATCTCTCTACCAGCCACCCGTAACAGAAGAACGGACCTAAACCGACCGGATTTTCCACAGTATGGAGACTTCCACCAGCTCCCTGGCTCCTGCTCCTCCAGCGCCTCTCACTCTTCTAACAGCCAGCGAACGCATTATCGGGCTCCTGCAGGTAGGACGTTCGCTGGAGAGGTATGTGGAGGAGTTCGTGGAGCTTGCTTTCTTGTCTGACTGGCCTGATGCTCAGTTGATCTCCTTGTTTTTGGATGGATTGGATGACGACACTATCCGTTTTGATGAACCTGTTTTTTGTTTCTCCTTAAGCGACACTATCAATTTAATTTTGTGGTTGAATGGCTCCAATTTCTTAGTAGAAGAGGTTCAGGATCAGTGTTGTCGTCCGGTCCATCCAGAAACACGGTTGGCCGGGCCAGTCAGTCAACCTCCGGCTTCCTCCGCATACCGCTCCAGCGAACTCCCTGCCTGCCCCAGGCTGGACCCATATTCCGCTACTGGGCCCAGTAAGCGGAGGAGGAGGAAGAAAGCGGCCCCAATGTCTCCAGAGCCCGCTCCAGTATCTCCAGAGCCCGCTCCAGTATCTCCAGAGCCCGCTCCAGTATCTCCAGAGCCCGCTCCAGTATCTCCAGAGCCCGCTCCAGTATCTCCAGAGCCCGCTCCAGTATCTCCAGAGCCCGCTCCAGTATCTCCAGAGCCCGCTCCAGTATCTCCAGAGCCCGCTCCAGTATCTCCAGAGCCCGCTCCAGTATCTCCAGAGCCCGCTCCAGTATCTCCAGAGCCCGCTCCAGTATCTCCAGAGCCAGCTCCAGTATCTCCAGAGCCAGCTCCAGTATCTCCAGAGCCAGCTCCAGTATCTCCAGAGCCAGCTCCAGTATCTCCAGAGCCAGCTCCAGTCCCCACAGAGCCAGCTCCAGTGCCTGTGGGGATTTTAATTGTATTTGAGGGGATGAAATGGCCCTCAACCCCAGTCTCCGCCGAGCCAAGTTCTCCAGTCTCCTCCGAGCCAAGTTCTCCAGTCTCCTCCGAGCCAAGTTCTCCAGTCTCCTCCGAGCCAAGTTCTCCAGTCTCCTCCGAGCCAAGTTCTCCAGTCTCCTCCGAGCCAAGTTCTCCAGTCTCCTCCGAGCCAAGTTCTCCAGTCTCCGCCGCCGAGCCAAGTTCTCCAGTCTCCGCCTCCGAGCCAAGTTCTCCAGTCTCCGCCTCCGAGCCAAGTTCTCCAGTCTCCGCCGCCGAGCAAAGTTCTCCAGTCTCCGCCGCCGAGCAAAGTTCTCCAGTCTCCGCCGCCTACGAGCCCTCAGCTCCAGCCGCCGCCGCCGAGCCCTCAGCTCCAGCCGCCGCCGCCGAGCCAGCCGCTCCAGCCGCCGCCGCCGAGCCTGCCGCTCCAGCCGCCGCCGCCGAGCCTGCCGCTCCAGCCGCCGCCGCCGAGCCAGCCGCTCCAGCCGCCGCCGCCGAGCCAGCCGCTCCAGCCGCCGCCGCCGAGCCAGCCGCTCCAGCCGCCGCCGCCGAGCCAGCCGCTCCAGCCGCCGCCGCCGAGCCTGCCGCTCCAGCCGCCGCCGCCGAGCCAGCCGCTCCAGCCGCCGCCGCCGAGCCTGCCGCTCCAGCCGCCGCCGCCGAGCCAGCCGCTCCTAGTATGGTCTCTGTGATTGAACTCTCCAGCCCAAAGACTGTTTTCCCTCCCTGCCTCCCTCTCCCGCCTCCTCCAAGTCATGTCTATACTGCACCTCCACCTCAAGCCCCCTCGCCCAGATCTCCACCTCGGACCTCTGGGCGATTACCTTCACCCCGGCTCCAACCTCCCTCTGCTCCACCGTTGCCCATCAGTCCTCCAGCTTCACCAGTCTCCATCCTGCCTCCACTCACACCTTGGTCATTCATCAGCCTGCCCTCCCCTCTGGACTTCACTCCTCCGTCTCCGCTCCGTCACTCCGTCCCTCGGATTCAGTTGGCCTCCTCACTCCCCCCGGTGTTCGTTTTGTTGGCTGTCCTTCTGCTTACACTGCGGCCTTCTGGAGCACCGGCTGCGCTTCGGTCGGCGGAGCCGCTGGTTCCGCCATCTCCCGCCGGTCCTTCAGCGCCGCCTGGGCACTACGGCATCAAGCCTTCGGTCCCTGACCCGCCATGGCGGCCCGCTGCACCTGACCCGCCATGTCTGCCCGCTGCACCTGACCCGCCATGTCTTCCCGCTGCATGTCTGCCCGCTGCACCTGACCCGCCATGGCTGCCCGCTGCACCTGACCCGCCATGGCTGCCTTCAGCCCCTGACCCGCCATGGCTGCCTTCAGCCCCTGACCCCCCATGGCTGCCCACGGCTCCTGACCCCCCATGGCTGCCCACGGCTCCTGACCCCCCATGGCTGCCCACGGCTCCTGACCCCCCATGGCTGCCCACGGCTCCTGACCCGCCATGGTTTTTGGACCTGCCCTGGAGACCTCCACTCCAGTTTACTCCTCCCCCTGCTCCGGTTTGAGGTCTCCAGGGCGCCCGCCCCCCTCCCGGTTGTTACATCTACGGCGCGAGGACGCGCCTACCGGGAGGGGGAGGTACTGTTACAGATCCCTTGTTTCCCTGGACTCCATTTCCCAGTATCCTCCTGTTCTCCACACCTGCACTCACTTCCCTCGTCAGCTCCTCATCGTCACTCATCACCTGCACCTGGACTCTATTGTCAGCACTCCCCATATATTGCACTCACTCCCTTCACTCCTCGTCCGTTCTCTGTTTTGTTAAGGTGTCTGTCTGTTGTTCATTGCCATTGTTTGAAGTAAAGTCTCTATTATCGTGGAAATCCGTATCTGCCTCATCTCTCTACCAGCCACCCGTAACAGCTACCATGATCAATTTCTCTTTTTATGTGAGATAGAATGGCTTGAGTACTTGAACTACTAGTCATTTTATTTATTTTTTACTCATAAAGTTGCCAAACAGGTCTAGATCCATAATGAAGTGTGCCAGGCAATTTAGCTATAGTTATGTCACTAAATAAAGGTTGCATGTTCTCAAACTATCCTGCATAACAAATTTGCCTTATATGCCTCATATGTTTGCTAAATAAAGGCTCTCAGCAGGTACGAAGCTTAAGTATATTAACAGTCATCTGGAGCCTTGAGATCCAATGACTCTCATTCAAACTAGAACTTTGTGGTTTCTGTGTCATATATTAGTGCATTATTGGAGGAACAAAACACCAGTAAGATGAAAAAGCACAATTTAAAAAGGACACTAGTCTTATATTGACTGGTGGAATCTCTACACTGCTCAATCAGCGGGGAAGAGGTTTCCTTCCGGATGATAGATGTCGAGCTGACAGTGAACAGATGAGAGAGCACAGCGATGGCTTTGTTTCGACTTTGTTCAAGTGAGCATGCACAATGAATTTCTGCTCCGCCTTCTCTGCGGCGGATTGTGATTTATTACCGCAAACCAATCTCACTACTGTAGAACAACACAGTACAAAAAAAGAGGCCACACAGAATGTGCTATAATGCATTTTTAACTTTAGGTTTAACCAGAGAGATGTATTTGAACATGCCATTGTGTCTTGCTATCTCACAGTATAAGTGTGATTTTTAAACAAAAAACTAATTAAATTAATATGGGAGAGGAATAAATATAGCTGATTTACTTTTTTCATTGAATTGATGAATCAATCGCTTTACGAAAAATACAAGCTTCACATTTCTGCTTCTAAATACTCCAAGTCGTTCTCCCATTTATTGTTATCTCACATATATTGGTGATTGAGCTTAAACTGTATTGAACCTGGGGTTAAGTGCCTTGAACCATGGTAAAGCACATGAATCAACCATTGTGATATCTTTTTATCTACTCCATGTATGTATCTATCTATCTGCCAACCCACAAAGAGATATAGGACTGTGATGGACTTCATCTATGTTTTGATCATTATTCCAATCTGGACAGTCTTTGACAAAAACACAATTTTCTCATGCAGCTTTTTGTTCAAAATGCTGTTTTATGAAACCCATATTCAAGTTTTGAGAAAAAAAAAAAGGATGCATGAAGCTACTGTTACGTCCCTATGGACGTAGGGATTCATTTTGTTTTGTGAGTTGTGACTTGTGTATCTTTTTGTTTTTTTCCATGTGTTCTGTTTTTTTTTTGTTTTTCTCTATGCTGCTCTTGCTCCTCCTACTGTTTGCTTGACAGGCTCATGAGTGCCACCTGAATCCTGTTGTAGCTCGTTAAGTGGAGTATAAATGAAGCTGAAGACTTCCAGTCCAGGAGAGAGACTTTCATCTGAGAGATACTACCATCTTCCGGTCCCAGTGTTGTTGGTTTTTATTTATATTGTTTTGCCTGTGGTGTTCAGGTAAAGAGCTGTATGTGAAGTGTTTCAGCTAATGGGTGTATACTTAAAACCTTACAACAATTAAGTGGGCTTCAGTTGACTGGTTTACCTGGGCTGTCTAGTGTTTCAACTAATTTTTCCAATCCTGAGACTTGTGTAAGCTGAACAGCATTGAGCTTTTCGGTTGATTTAAGAGTTATCTGTGAACATCAGTTATCTTATTTTGTTATCTTAATTCTTTTGATATTCTAAGTCTTTTCTTTTAGTTTTGTAGGGAGGTGGATGTCTTTATTTTTATTTAATATTTTCTCCTGTTTATGTAGAAAAGGGAGTTAGGGAATTGTGTTTGTATTCTTATTTTTTTTTCTTTTGGTAGGTAAGTTATCCCTTAACTTTAAGAATCCTTTTGTTTGTTATTTTTGGCCTCTCCCCTCCTGAAGTTTGCTAATTTTCACCATTGGTTTAATAAATTGTTATCTTTGAATCTTGTGTTACTGAGCATTATTGTACCTGCCCTGGGACCTGGAGACGGCAGTTCTCTCATTCTCTCCACGTTTTCTTTTGTTACGTGCCTCTTCTTACCCCTAGACTAGAGGGGCTCGTAACACTACAATAAAATGTTTGTGTTTTCAAAGTAGAGGCTCTGTTCTTTTTATATATGGACTGTTCAGATATTACATAATATTCAACAAAAAACTAAATTATTATATAACAAAATATTCTGGGGGCCATGAAATGTTTAGGAAAATGATCAAAAATGCTGGTGTTGGCTGGCAACTTGGCAACAACAACAATAACAAAACACTGGCCGGGAAAGAGATAAAAACATTGGCTTTCAGCAAACAGCTTAATCAATGTATGTCTGTGATATGTTATACCTATAATGCCCCTTTCACAAGATGTAACATAAGCCTCTGGTGTCCCCAGAATGTGTCTGTGAAGTTTCAGCTGAAAATACCCCACAGATCATTTATTATCTTGTCAAATTTGCACCTATCTGGGTGTGATGCAAAAACACAGTATTTGTGTGTCTCTTTAAATGCAAATGAGCTGCTGATTCCAGCCCCCTTTCCAGAAGAGGGCGGAGCTTTAACAGTTTGCGCTTAGTTTGCTCAACAACAACAAAGCTGGAGAATCTCACGCAGCCAAAATGATGAATTGGACACTGATGGAGAGACTCAGGAAGAAGTTACAACTTTTAGAATACATCTGGACATTTCTGAACGGTTAGTGGATAAAGGGTTTATGTAAATATATGACTTTCTTGTGTTCGTCAGAAAGAAGATAGTCATATACACATAGGATGGCTTGAGGGTGAGTAAATCATGGGATAATTTTCATTTTTTGGGTGAACTATCCCTTTAAACAGCGAATTCTTTCAAAGAAAATATCTCCCTTTGCATTGAACTTTGAGCGTCGTAACTTTGCAGATGTTGTTTATACTCTAACAGCAACATTACATACTAACTAAAGTTAAAAAAGTGAAATCATATTCAAGGACCCCTTTAACAAATGTCATTAAAAACAGAACAGTCACTGTTTTAGAATATGAATGTGCTGAAGTGCAAGTATTTAAGTTAAGCTTTTTCACACTTTCACACATAAAACAGTGCTGTCAGCACCATGACAAAATGAAATGGAACTTAGTAATTTGTGTGTGCAATTTCTCAAGTGTACATTAGCTTTTAATGACATCAGCCTATTTAAATGCAAAACTTCCATTGGTATTTCTTGTACATTTTCTTTTTAGGCCAGTAATATTTGGCAAAGGCCTATAGAAAGATATAGATACAAATTAACCTTCCTGAGAGTTCTGGCACATAATACATACAATCCCACATAAAGTTTCTTATTGCAGTCTGCAGCATGAGCCCTGCAGTAATTCTGCTGACTTGATGCCAGAAATGCTTTCATGATACTGATACCTTAGTATTGCAACATGATGCACTGATCACCATCAGCCACGTGAACTAAAACTTTTTAAACAAAACATTATGATTTTTCTTTTTATAATTTCAAACTACATCAGCTACTGCACAAAAGTTAAAATTGGGTATCTGACTGTATGTCTATCTATCTATCTATCTATCTATCTATCTATCTATCTATCTATCTATCTATCTATCTATCTATCTATCTATCTATCTATCTATCTATCTATCTATCTATCTATCTATCTATCTATCTATCAGAATCTGTGCAATTAATCTTCACAATGCAGTCATAACAAGCAAATTCAACATACATCAGCTAATAATCCTGATAATTTTTTTTACAGTTTACAATTTGATGTGAACACACTAAGTAGACTCGAGTGAATGAAATGAAATGAGAGAGAAGGTTGACATACGGTAAGGGCAGACAGTTCTCCTCTTGACTGATGCAGTTTCTGTCGCAGACATGAAGTATAAATAAAACACTCACAGCATGTCCCTCAAGGCGTCAGCATGAAACCCACAAGCAACGACCATGACACACGGTCTTTGTTACTTCTACCTCCTTGTTTTTCCTCTTTCATGACATTGTAACACGTTCAGAGCGCTATTGACAGTAATGCAGCCGACAGCAGGAAGTTCGAGAGGCAGATTGCTGTCAGTCATTAAGATGCATGAAATTCCCCTCATTTCCCATGATGCATTCAGAGCATGTCCATTGCACCTGTTCACTAATCAACCAGCTAACCTAGAAGGGACCTGGATTAGAGAAACATGTTACATCTGTCTTTCTTTATGTGTGTGCGTCTTTTCTCAAGCATCTCTAAATGGAAGCAGCGATTTCCACTCTCAGCGCTAATTAAATATTAACATCCAAATGAAACCGGAGGCCACGCCTCCTTTCCCTTTCAAGAGCAAATCTCTCATCAGCTTTGTGTGAGGGGATTTATTGTATAGAAATGGTGAAAGGATTTTGAGTGCTCAATTTCGAAACCTGATACAAAGTGTACACAACAAATACAATGGAGAAAGTGTGCTCCGTTACTGTTTAAGTATTTTACTCGGTGCTGTCTTAAGCAAACGTGAACTGCTGACAGAATGAGAATAGCTGACTCAGAACTGATGGAAAAAAGTGAACGTTCTTCAGTAGAACACATTTAACTACTTATGTGCATGATGCAGGGAAATATGTAATGGAGAGTTTGTATTTTTGGCATTGCAGGGAACACAATCATTGTCTTATCTTTAATAATATCATGATAATCGTCTTTGGAAATAAATAAAGATGTATTTTCAGCCTGTCAATCAATTTTCCTCAATATACCACTTCCTAAAAAATATGCATCAGTTAAATGAAACATATATCTGCTACATATCCTTATTGGACTTGAAGTTAAAGTGACAGACTTGCACACACAAATGGATAACTGATAAACAGACCAAAGAAGCAACATCATAGAAATACCCATAATTAGTAATGGAATAAAGATGACCATTCATTATATTATAACAAAATTCATTTGTATTAATACTGTTAATGTATTTACATTATTTAAAAATAACATTGTTAATGATATTATGCATTGGTATGACGAATAAGGTTTTTAAAAGTGTAAAAAAAAAAAAAAAAAAACAATTTAGATTTAATTCATTTTGAAGTTTTATTAAGTGTTATCAATGAGATTATGTGGTTTTTATAATCAATTAACACGGCTTTTGTCTTTTTAAAAAGACATCATCAGCATCAGCAACATCATAGAAATACCATAATTAGTAATGGAATAAAGATGACCATTCATTATATTATAACAAAATTAATTTGTATTAATATTGTTAATGTATTTACATTATTTAAAAATAATATTGTTAATAATATTATGCATTGGTATGTATATATTGACGAATAAGGTTTTTAAAAGTGTAAAAAAAAAAACATAATGGAGACATAACTCATTTTGAAGTTTTATTAAGTGTTAACAATGAGATTATTTTTATAGTCAATTAACATTTTTTACAAGATGGACAAAATTTGTCACCAAAAAAGTAATTTGGTATCTAGCTAGCTGGCTAGTTAGCTCCCTTTATACTGGTTACTCCGAATTACATCAATGAAAATCCTTTTTCCAGACATTCGTTCTCATAACAAAGTGACGACTTCTACAAATTTTAATACCATTTTGCACTATGTTGATATATGATGTTATAAAATCATGCCAGAATATATATATATATATATATATATATATATATATATATATATATATATATATATATATTTACATATTTATTAAATTTGTGTGTGTGTGTGTGTTATAATTATATATGAATTAATATTACAATTAATAAGACGCATGATTATTATTATTACTATACACTCTAACACAACTGCAAAATACTTATCTTGTAAATATATAAATAAAAAATCATGACAATATCAATTAATAATGTAATAACATAATTATTTATATTACAATAACATTAATTTATATTAACAATATTAATATAATCTATAAACGTATTTTATAATTATGTATAGCCTATATTATATTAATTGTTTAACGAAAATACGATTATTTTTATTATCATTACTGACACTCTATTACACATTAGTAATTAAAAACAAGTACATTAATGTACAGCAATATTTTAATATAATTGTTTTTTTTTGAATGTTGTATTTCATATTAAGAATGAATCAGATTATAACTGTTGTAAACTCGTGCACACAATCACCAAAAATAATGATCATAATAACAGACTCAACATCATATTAGCATGCATTAATAATGAATTATAGCATTCGCTCATTAATTCGGTGTCTATGTGTGCTAAATGAAAATACATGCAAGCTAGATTCGGCCGCAGGATGAACAGCATGTGATATAAGCACACATTGAGTTCTGCAGCAGATACACACGACAGCAGGTGGATGCGATGCTCTGAGTGAGCGCCATCACATTATCCACAAACACACACACAGTCTTACCTGCAGATCTTCAGCATCCGCGAGGAAACGCCGCACGCCTGACGCAGAAGACGAATGAGTGTTTGATTCCGCGCAGCATCGTCAGGACGAGCGTACAATCAGGCTGAGAGGATGAGAAGAGAGCCAGACGTGCACTACAGGATGCTGATCACAGGAATGAACGGTGAGAAATGATGAAGTGTCGAACCATGGCTGTGTCCAAAAACCCAATGACTTTCCTACCTAGACAACATTTTAGGACATCATTCCGTTGATTTTGCCACGTTGTTGTTCCAATTCAGCAGCGTTTTGGAGAAAATGCTAGGCGCATCAATGATGTCCAAAAACTCTGTCGTCTCGTTTGGCGCTTATGATGCCTAAAATGCTGTCTAGGTAGGCGCACATGAGGATTTAAGACGCAACCTATTTGTAAAATGCGAATCGAGCGCCACTCACAGGCAGGCACGCACGAGCACAAA
The DNA here is from genome assembly GCF_024489055.1 of Chanodichthys erythropterus. NCBI lineage: Eukaryota > Metazoa > Chordata > Actinopteri > Cypriniformes > Xenocyprididae > Chanodichthys > Chanodichthys erythropterus. The sequence continues at coordinate 32,429,394 of NC_090237.1, forward strand.
ACATGTCTTACAGCATCAGATAGAACAGAATCTTAACCAATTTCAATTGTTTTTTGTTTTCTGGGAGAAAAAAAATTAAAATAAAAACTCATATCATAGTAGGCTAACCTACAGTAAATACCGATTTTAAATATAATGTGAAAGTATGCCAGCCTCTATTAAGGTCTGTTCACACCAAGAACGGTAACTATAAAGAAAACTATAACGATAACTGAATTAGCGTTCACACTAACGCACGATGACGTTCTGTTTATCATAAGAGTGCGCTGCAGTTCCAATTCGATTTCTGTCACTTTGGCCTACATCAGAAGCTGACGCTATGGGGAACACCTTTCTCCTAGATTTTTATTTATTTTATTAAACTTCAAACAAACAAAGTCAATGTACAGTCAGAACTACAGTAATACATAGAAAAACGTACAGCTAGGGGGTAATCATTAAGCTATAAATATATTAAATGACTCACATAGAGAGTTTTAATTTATTGTGTGAATGAAAAATAGTCTTGTTGTATATTTGAATTTCTTTTCAAGAATCAAAAACAAAGGTTGGGTTTTACTGTACTTACATTGATTGTATATGAAATTTAGCATAAATAAAAACTTTATAATATTTCCTTTTATTTATGGGGATATTAGTAAAACCAAATAAAATGTTTTTTAAACACAAAGAAAGAGTAGGGTCTTTCTCCTAGAAATACTAATGCCTCATTGGAATAATGTCGTTGTTCTACGTTGGCCAATGGCGTTCAAGAACTCAATCTTTCCATTACTTGCTTTTCAGTGTTTTAAAATGGATCATCCGAGTGGTCCAAATGGACGTATTTAAAGACACTGCAGGCCGTATGCGGCCACCAGTTGCCCATCCCTGCCATAGACTGTCCCTGCCAAAAAAAAAAAAAAAGATGGATGACACACCTTCACTCTCTTCCATTGTATTAAAGGGTTAGTTCACCCAAATATGAAAATAATGTCATTTATTACTCACCCTCATGCCGTTCCACACCCGTAAGACCTTCGTTAATGTTCAGAACACAAATTCAGATATTTAATTATCACTCAGTGAGGCCTGCATAGGGAGCAATGGACATTTCCTCTCTCAAGATCCATAAAGGTACTAAAAACATATTTAAATCAATTCATGTGAGTACAGGTTCAATATTAATATTATCCAAAATCACGTGGCTTTGATGCTCTGAACTGCTAAACCTTTAAGTGAAGCTGCCAGTGTGCCAATATGGTGCTGACATCTTGAGTCTCAAGTCTGCGCATTGTGAACTTGGAGCCGGAGTCTGCGGAGTAGTGAGCTCGAAGTGGAGACGAATATCAAGGTCCTGCTCACACTCCCACGGAATCGGTTAATAAAACAACTAGAACAACTCATTATTTGTTAATAAAACAAATAGAAACAACTCATGTCAGTGTTAAACAGTTATGTAAATGTAGAAATTTAAGTTAAAGCTCCAATCTCCTCCCGAAGATATAGAAAAAAGTCTGTTGGTGCTTCAGTGGCTAACATTACTTCACTCAGAGAAGCTGTCAATCATGACATCAAAACCCATGTTTTTATAGCATCAAATAACTAACTAAAAGCAAACGTTAAGGAACACTTTACAACCCGAATTCCGGAAATGTAGGGACGTTTTTTATATTTGAATAAAATGAAAGACTTTCAAATCACATGAGCCAATATTTTATTCACAATAGAATATAGATAGCATAACAAATGTTTAAACAGAGAAATTTTACACTTTTATCCAGTAAATGAGCTCATTTCAAATTTGGTGCCTGCTACAGGTCTCAAAAAAGTTGGCACAGGGGCAACAAATGCCTACAAAAGGAAAAAAATTTGAAAAAATTCAGCTGGGAGAACATCTAGCAACTAATTAAGTTAATTGATATCAGGGGCCATATTCAGAAAACATTTTATCTTACCACTAAGAGTTCTCCTAAATAGCAGTAAAAGTTCTTAAGAGTTTTCTCTTAAAACCTATTCACAAAGCTGCTGAGACAAACTTTTACTAAGGAATAGACTGAAGTCTTAAGCTAAGAGTAAGGCCGGGGTTGACCTCGTTGCTATGGAGTATACACACAGTGATTGGCTGATGGGGGAGGAGTCAGCAATTTAATCATAGAAATGAGGTATCATGTTTCCACATTAAAATAAAGGTTTAAAAATACAAATGTTGCCATAGTTAAAATAAAATGTTGCCATATTGTTGCCATAAAGGTTTTAAAATATAGGCTAAGTGTGTATTCAATCATTTATAAGTGTTAACTCATGAAAACCACTGCCACAGGATTAGAGTTGGCGTCTCATCGTAGATTCAAATCTATAAATCAAAATGTATTGCATTTATGAAGGAAAAGCTTCAGCTCTACTGCTATTCCCTCAATGGTGTATAGTGTCTTTGGGTGGATTAGGACTGTTTGTGATTTGGTCTTAGTGATTTGGGAGCCCTCTCGACTACTCCTAACATTTCACAGATTTTTAGGAGCAAATCTCATAATCTACAATGCATAACATCATCAAAAGATTCAGAGAAACTGAAGAAATCTCTCATCAGCATGATTGTGTCAATGACGTTACTAAATGGGCCCAGAAACCACTGTTGGTAAACACAATCCGCTGTGCCATCTGCAGATGCCAACTAAAGCTCTATCATGCAAAAAGGAAGCCATGTTAACATGATCCAGAAGCGCTGTAGTGTCCTGTGGGCCAAGGCTCATTTAAAATGCACTGTTTCAAAGTGGAAAAGTGTTCTATGGTCAAATGAGTCCTAATTTGACATTCTTGTTTGAAATCACGGATGTCGTGTCCTCCGGGCTAAAGAGGAGGGAGACCTTCCAGTGTGTTATCAGCGTTCAGTTCAAAAGCCTGATGGTATGGGGGTGCATACGGTATGGGCAGCTTGCAGGTTTTGGAAGGCACTATGAATGCTGAAAGGTATATAAAGGTTTTAGAGCAACATATGCTCCCCTCCAGACAACATCTATTTCTGGGAAGACCTTGTGTATTTCAGCAGGACAATGCAAAACCTCATACTGCAGCTATTACAACAGCAGGGCTTAGTCATAGAAGAGTCCGTGTGCTGAATTGGCCTGCCTGCAGTCCAGATCTTTCACCTATAGAGAACATTTCATGCATCATTAAACAAAAGACGACCACAAACTCTTCAGCAGCTGGACACCAAAACTCCAGAAACTTCGATGCCCAGACGTCTTCACACTGTTTAAAAAAAAAGAGGAGATGCTACAACATGGTAAACATGCCCCCATCCCAACTATTTTGAGACCTGGAGCAGGCATCAAATTTGAAATGAGCTCATTTTGTGTATAAAATTGTACAATTTCTCAATTTAAACATTTGTTATGTTATCTATGTTTTATTGTGAATAAAATATTGGCTCATGTGATTTGAAAGTCTTTTAGTTTTCATTTTATTCAAATATATAAAAAAAAACGGTCCAACATTTCCAGAATTCGGGTTGTAACTAAAATCAGCATGATAAAAACTGCCTAAAATGACATAAACCATCTTCGGAAAATAATATTTTGAAGTGTAATTTGACAGTTTAATTTGTCTCACATTCCATTACATTACATAGAGAGGGCGGGGTTTATGACCTATGACCACATCCAGTCACTTTGGCCGATCGAGATGCTTTGGCTTCACTTTTCAGGACTCGTGTGGCACGCTTAAGCCAAACACACCAAATGTGGGACAAAACTGCTTGGTGTTACAGAGCTCGCACAGCTCAACAGCGCAGGGAAAAAGTGTTTGCTAGCGCCACCTAATAGACAACGTGGCATGCAAAACAGGGTGTGGCTGCACTTGGGCGGGGCTACACATATCACTCAGCCCACAATCCATCTCATTGGTTAGTGGCAAAGTAATGACGTCGACCTCTCAGCAAGTTTTCATTTACTTTGTTCATCACTGCATGGTGAGCGAAAGAGTAGTTTTTAGTGTAATTTGTTTAGTTACAAAGTTTAATTACAATATTATGTTCATTATGTTTTACCGAGGCGTTGACATCATTGCTTTTCCGGCTCTGCGCTAACCAATGAGAGTTATGGGCGGAGCAACATGTAACGCAGCCACACTCATTTTGTAATCTGTTCGAGCAGCACTGATTGTTAGGTGAGGAGTAGGTCGAACTGTGTAACACCATGTGGTTTCGTCCAAATTTTGGTGTTTTTGGCTTCCCATAGGAACACCTCCTATATAATGCGGTGTTGAACAGCATTTCCTTAGAATCCTTCTCCTTCATTGCAAATGCTCAAGCCTTTGCTGTTGACTCATTGCTAATAGGAGATTACATTATACGCCTGTGCTGATCCCATTGTGCATTCCGATGGAGAATAAACCAAAAAATGACTATTAAGCCTTGTTTAATATGTGCGAGACCCGTCCAGCTCCTCGACTGACATGAACTGTGCGTCTTGTCTTCTGCCTGGGCTGCACCCACGTGGAAGCCGCCACTGAAGGCCCAAACTGCCCTCACTGTGATGCTGTGAGTGCCAAGACACCCCGGTTGCAGATAGAAAGAAGCATTTGACCTCCAACCTCTGCTCCTGCTGAGTCACTGAGGAAGAAGCAGTAGCATGCAGATTTGGGGCATGATGTGTTCAGGGGCGAGCCCTCACGAGATTACGGTGCATCAATGTATAAACACCTGCTAAACTGCTGTTTTCAGTAATGGAGTGTAGAGCTTTCTATCTAACCATGGTAAACCCCAGCGCTCTCACCAGGGCCGCTGCTGGCCAAATGGGTGCCTTAAGCAGAATTGTACTGTTGTAGACCTAAGTGATCAGTAGCCTTAAAATGACTTAAAATACATAATAACAATGAGGCAATAATAAGTGTTTCAAAGAAAGTATCAAAAGCAAATAATTTTATGGTTTTATTGAACAACACTGTTAATGTACATAATGTAATATACATAAAATACTGTAAACAATCAACTTATGTAAGTTACTTATAACAAATGCCTGCAGAGGGCGCAAATTGCCTGGTGATTGTTGTTACACTTTACAGCATGATCAAATCCTTGTTTAATATTGGCCAAAGAACATTTAATTTAAAGGTCCACTTAATATTTGGCATCAAAACATGCAAACTCACCCTAGTGAAAAATAAATATACCAAAACGTATTTGAAATGCAATTATTTTATGCGAAGTATACTACAGATACATTTACATATTTATGTACTTAATATAAATACCCTGAAATTGTACTTTCGGTATACTAAATTGATATACTACCAACTAAAGATATACTGAAGTATATTTGATTGTGCTAAAACGGAACTATTGCAAGTATACTTTAGGTACACTTTCTATATCTTGCATTTAAAGACTGATATCATACAGTGATCATGCTATCCTTAGTAATAGTGATATTAAAACACATTTTAGGCTTAATATTATGAAATGTGCATTGTGCAATAAAGTACTCCAAATAAAGTTTACTTATATTTATATCAAGCAATATATCAGTAAATATGTAAATGGATTTGTGGTATACTTATGAAATAAATGTATTTTAAATACATTTTGGTATAGTTTTTTTTTTTCTTTTCACTAGGGCAGGGCAGAGTTAGGGTTTAAACTTTTATTTTGAAATTGAGATGAATAACAATTTGCATATTCAGAAACATACTAATGTATTCTCCTGTGTTAGCATAGGTTTATAAATGATAGCACTATGCTATGCTATATTATAATTTTTAATACAGCCTAAGAAACTGGTCTAATAATGCTAATCCAATAAATGGATTCTCGTACATGGAATGCTCCACTTGTAGTATTTTGCCGGTTGACCAACACGGGTAAATTGCAAAATTATTATTATTATTATTTATTCATTTTTATTCTTTAAATCGAGCACACAAATTTAATTGAGGAATCGTGAGAGCACCTCAAGTCTTTACCAAGGTTCAAAATGCAATGCATAGCGCATAAAAATAATTTTAATTATATGACAAAAATTGCATTAGTATAAAATCAGAAGCGTTGCTATCAAATTATTAATGGCGTTAAACATGTTTAAATAATCTCACCCATTAACTTCAATAGCCCAAAATATATGTTTCACATGTTTGTCAACATACATGAAAGTGATGCATGGAATTCATCTAAGGACTTTTTCTTCTTTTTTGTTTCGGTTGTTGTCTTAGTTGTCCATCAATTATGATAATTTGCAGAGAGACAGGGATAGCTGCAGGTCGGGGTAATAGAGTACCTCAGGGATGATGCATTTTTGTAGGCAAAACCTAGAAGCGAGTTAGCATTTTAGGAGTTCCGGTTCCAACGCCGTAAAGTCTATGGGTTTTTTGAATGGGTTTTTGCTAAATCGCCTGAAATAAGGTCAGTGGTTAACAAAGCCTCTAAATACTTTCACGTTTTGATCTATGGCATAAAACACACCAGTTATAACCCGCTTGTGGTTTTTTTAAACTTTTGCTGTGTCTTAAAATCAGCGGTTGCTAACAAATTGCTAAAAGGGACTACTTCCTTTGGTGGGGACTTTAGACGTCATCAAGACAAATGGGACATTTGGACAGCATTTCTCATGAAAAGTGGATAAGTATTCATAACAGCCAGATCATAATCAACGAGCATGCTTTTAAATAAAGTTGTTTTCTAAATAAAGTTTGAGGAAGCTTGGTGGTGGTGACGTTGATCTGCGACCATGGTGTGCTGTAGTCCGTTTATAGCCTACTGTTAGCCTTTTAAATCTGACGACTTTATTTAGGCTTCAAAATCTATAAATGTTGTGTTAACTTGTAAAGATTATCTTGATAGACAAAACGTGTGTCATAACCCTTTGTTAAACACATAGCTTATTTTCTGCGATTTTCCAAAAGTCTATGGGAAAAATGCATAGGCTTTCGATCTAGCGAACCCGTGCACCGCTAACTTCCGGGTTGGCCTACAAAAACACGTCATCCCTGAGGTACTCTATAGTTGTGCCAAAAGGAGGCACTATATGCCAGTGCTGCCACCATGTGTTTCCTTTCTATGATAAGCACCGGCTGTGCCGCTGTTTTTCAAAGGCGTTTTGTTTTGCTTACAGTAACCGCTATAAATGCCGGTGCTGCTGCTGTGTATTGCATTTCTATGATAAACACAGGCTGTTTTTTCTTATAGACACGTGGTGTTGCTTACACTAGCCATTGCATATACTAGGGCCGCACGATTAATCGGATGATTAGAAAAAAAACATTGAAATCACACTTAAATGATTTGACTTGATTATGAATGTGTGATTATGAAATCGCAAAGCTGCGATTATTTTTTTTATGCGTGGCTTGTCAATTAACTATGGCTCCAAATGCTAAACCATCTGAAAATCACTTTGAGTTTGAATCGCTTATAATGTGCATTTGAAAAAGCAACACGTGTCAAACATCTTTCCAGTCATGAGAAGCATTTATTAACATCTTGTCCAACAAAAAACAACATTTAATAACATGTTTTTACTCCAAACTCACTTCAAAATGACAGTTGAGCATCCTTCTGTGAGATGATGTGGCTTCTTACACAGAATAAGGCAGTCGTGTGTTTATTAGTCATGTCAAAACGTTTCAATCTTGTTTATTCAGCTACAGCAATAGTATGGGATTTCCTGCAGCAGGGCATAGTCAGAGTTTCTGCGCGAGAGCACCCTCTGGCGTTCAGATGGAGAAGCATTTACTACTGATCACAGAGCCGTACAGCTCTGACAAGCTGCGCATAAAATAATAGCAGCCTTTGCCAAATCGCATGTGATTGCAGTAAATCATGCAGCCCTAGCATATACTGGCAATGTCACCATTCATAGCCTTCCTATGATAATACACAGGCTGTGCCACTGTTTTCAGCGCTCTTCCTCTGCATAGCATTGTGCAGCTGTTGTCTAGCCTGCTTCAGCCTCTTGCATAGAGCTTGAGCCAGCTATGAAACCACAGAACTCGTGACTGAAAAGCCATCCGTTCCTAACATGAGGAACGTGCCGCATTCAGATTGACAGAAGTCGACCCGCTATCTTACTCCACTCTCTGTTTCCTTGCCTATTGCGGGCACTGAGATCACTAGTTGTCTTTGTGCTACGATTGTTCCACTGTGCGGTACGACAAAGCTGGAAGACAGAATACAGTGCTTCTGTAGCCTATCAGAATTATTTTCTCTCGCCCCTTGCCTTTAAGCAGTGAGCTCCATATAAAAAGATCCTCTTGCAGGTTGGCCAGAAGTTAAATTATCTCAGTACATCTGGAGAGTGCCTACTTATAGAGTTGTCAAAAGTACTGACTTCAGTACCAAGTCAGTACTGAAATGTTAAAAATGTTAAAAAAAAATTAAAATTTCAGTACCAACTTGGTACCGAAGTCAGTACTTTTCACAACTCTACCTACTTCTATATTAAGATAACCCTCATCACCAGTGTTTCTGAGGATGCACTCACACTAGGCACAGTTGCCTTGTACTGTGCCCTGGTGTGTACTGTCCAAGTAGTAATAGAACATGTTTGCTGTCGTAATGATAACAACGATCGACAATGATGCGATACACAAAAGTAGTAGCTGCTCCAGCACGGTTAGCGCTCGCGCTATATGCGTACCGCGCCCGAGCCCAACTGAACCGTGCTCTGGCCCATCACGCAAGTCAAGCGAACCAGACTTTGGGGGTCAAATGTGCTCGGGCACGGTTCAGATCGCCTAGTGTGAGTGCACCCTGAGATTGCTTCATGGGCACAGCGTACCGCTTTGCATTCCCTACAAGTGTGTACATTCTTGGAGTGTGCGAACATGGCTCTCTCCTGAATGATTTGGATGATTGGCTGATCATGCTTCATTCAGAGAGTGTGTTGAACGATCACATGCTACTGCCACTCAACCACCCATCATACCCCCTTCTTAGGGAGTGGAACCTTTCACAGGGGTTCTCCCGATCTATAATTACTCCTGGCATGACTGCCGCCTTATTGTTATTTGGGCATTAAATTCCATTCCATAAGTCCTGTGATTGATAAAGCACCAATAGTGCCTCTAATTTCCTGTCGTTCAAGCATGGCGTTCAACTAAGTCCAGTAACACAGCATTACTGTGATATAGGCAATAGTGCTGGCACAACTGCCACTTTGCTCTCATCCACTCATGATGGCGACAGCAACAATCTGCATTTCTGGCTGCTGGCATCAGTTACACTGCCCAACACATTAAAGACGAGTACTGCAGCAAGTGCCCCTTCTACCAGGCAACTCTACGCTCATAAATTGAAAGTATTTTAGAGCTTGTGCAGCTCAAGAAACGAGGACTCTTTGTATTGTCAGATTCCAGTTATGTCATTCTTGCAGGAGTGTGTAGATAAAGGCCATGCACCTTCTATGCTCAAATTTTACGTTGCCGCTATGTCAGCTTTTCATAGCAGAACTGATGGTCGGCCAGTTGGCAGGAATGACCTAGTGGTCAAACCTTTACATGGCGCGAGATGGCTAAACTCTCACCTGTCTACAATCCCCACTTGGGATTTGGCTTTAGTTTTGAAAGCCCTGACGTGTTTGCCAGTCCAGTCAGCTTCGCTAAAAGTACTCACTTTCAAGACTTTTACCCACACTTGTATCAGTTAAACAAGTCCGCGATATACATGCTCTTCTAGTCAGCGAGTCATGCATGGATTTTGGTCCTGATGAATGTAGAGTTGTCCTTAAACCAAGAGAAGTTGTGTTACTAAGGTGCTCTCAACTTCATTCAGAGCCCAGGTTATAACCCTGTCAGCCTTTGCTCCGAGCAAACCATCTTCAAATTATTTATATACTGTGATGCATAAGAAGAATTAATATATTATCACTTATAAAGAATGAAAGTGAAAAAAGAAACGAGTGCAATGTTTGTACTACAGTATAATATTTGTAATTATAACTTTTCCAAAACAGTTATGTAGCACATCAGTTTCAACATTTATTTAAATATTCAAAGTGCTGTATGACATTTGCTTAAAGGAAAACAAGCAGTTTGGTATCATCTTAAAACAGAGATTATTCAAGTGTTTAATGACCACTTGGGAACATTTAACAGACCCTCTTCTTGGCAATCGGCAGGGTTAGCAGAACTGACCCTCATTGATGGGGTTACAAAAGAAGGAAATCATGTATCCACAACAGAACAGAAACCCCTGACTGCGTGTAAACAAATATGAACAGACTGTAACAACTGACCATCAAGAACACACAGAGAGAGTGAAAGTGCTCTCTGACATCAGGTTGTGCCTGATTAACACCTCTTAACTTACTGTAAACCCTTGGAATAAAACCCTTGTTGTTTCAAGTGCTATTTCAAGATTGGGTAGGTTGGCAGATGCTATAATAAGTGATAAAAAATATCTAGGAAGAGTTTGGATTTACTGGGGGTACAAGAAAATCTTTAGCTGTCAATGGAAAATGAATTATTTAACAGAACATGGACACATGATTAGTTTTGCATCATCACCACCAGACGGCATCGTTTCTCAACAATAGCCGTGCAAATGGGTGAACGCCATGAAGAAATGTCCTGCTCATATTTCACTCCAAATGTAAAAAATTAATTTAAACTATTTATTGAGAGTTGGGGGAAAATGCATTTTAAATATCATCTTTCCTTTATGCAAAACAGAATTTATTATTTTTGCCTTTTGATTTTGGGGTGAAGTATGGTTTGGACATTTTCTTGACAGAATTTTTTTTTTTTTTTTTTTGCAAGATTCACTCATGTTAGTGCTTGTAAAAATATGACTGGACAAAAGCACAGACATTGACCTTTCGGACATTGACCTATTCAAAATAACACTGTTACAGAGAAATAGTGCAAACATATCAAAAGTAACATTATTGTCAGTAAAAAATAACATAAATGACATTAGTTGGATCTGTAAATGAAATTGGTGCCAAAGCCACTTGATACTAAATTTAAAAATGACGCTACACTTCACTTATATGACATATTAGAGTGTAAAATTACTTCTAATGCCAGAAGAAGAAAAAAAATGAAATCATGATATCCTATGACAGCTTTATCTTTGAAACTCCGCAGGAGGTTAGGCTGTTGGCCTGCTTTAAAAAGGCCATCATGACAGCAAGAGATGGATTTGGTAACCTTGACCCTAAACAATAATTCAGTAATTTCAATAATTCCATCAATTATCTCCTACATAAGATGGTTCTTCCCTTTTGCTTATGCACAGATGAATCCCTTGCTCGTAGAGCACCTCAGTGGTGTTTGTTTGTTTAGCTATTTCATTACAATCTTTTTAAACTTGTCTCATCCCTTTGAATCCAGAGACACTAGTCTTGAATTCCTCCGCTTATGTAGGGCTTCAAATGGGATTGCATTTAAAGGCACTGGGACCCAGAAGAAAACCAGTGCAGTGGCTTTCCACTTCTTCACGCTCAAACCACAGGAATTTGGCGTAACTCTCTCCAGATCTGAGGCATATGAGTTAACATGCCTGGATGTAGCAGAGCCTGAGCAGAATACCTGCCTAGACTCCATCTCTCAGTCAGTTTTTGAAGGCCCCGTAGCGGCTGGCTTTGCTGATAAAGTTCTTCAGCAGATCGTGGTCCATGTCGGCGAAGGCCTGCGTCTGAGTGACGGCCGTCAGGTGGTTAACACAAAACTTGAAACAGAACTCTTCCAGATCCTGCACATGAACAGTGGATGGACTGATTCAATGAGAAAGAGAACCACCACCAAAGACCTACAGAATAATATATGAAACCGCAAATATATGTACATGTTTAGGGCTCTGTTCCAAAACCTAGTGAGCTGTCTACCTAGACAGCATTTTTAGACATCATATGTGTGCTATCTTTAGTTATAGTTATTAGGGAAATTGATACAGCTTAGTGTCGTGATATTTTGCGTGGGAATATTGTATTGATCTTTTCAGGGCCTGAATTTCGGCTTGGGATTGCTAGTATTGTGCATAACTTTACTGTAGGCTCTGCACTTATAATGTGGGAAATAATCTTGCTTTCAGACTGTAATTTCATAAACAGTGCTAGTTAATCAGTGCTACTGCATCTGTCTCTTTCCCTCTCGGACACGCACAGTTGTCTGTGTATAAAGGAAGTGCCTTCTCGGTGAAGGCTAAATAATTTTAATGTTACGTGCAAATGGCGTCACAATGTCTGCACTGCAAGCCAGCTGCACGCTGTGATGCTACAAAACATTTACTCACAATTAGAATCAAAGAAGCCCATTTATAATACAACATGCTCATTTATGAAAGTAAGTAAATGATGCAAAAATGTTCATTCTTGGGGCCAGTTGTTCAAAAGTAATCTGATTGGATTTCGGCTATCGGATTGGATCAGATCTTGAAAACGGGTTGTTTAAAAGGAAAAAAAGGATTCCAAAATCAGATTAGATCACAAAATCTTTGTTTTTTTTTGTTTTTTTGCTTTTTAGTAAGATTGTGATACCTTTGATTTTACTGATACCATCAGAAGGGTCCATTTAAAAAAAACAAAAAAGAAAACAAACAAAACAAACAAACAAAAAAAATTAAAACAGGATCAGCAAAGTAATCTTATTTCAAACTGAAGAAAATATTATTTTGCTTACCCCATTGGCAGATTATTTTGCTAGTTTTAAAAAAAAAATCACTTAATTTTAGCTTTTTTTCTGAAAACAAGACAATTTTTACCTGTCTAGAATTTTTTTTTTTTTTTTTTTTTGATATTTAGAATGGAAACAAGACAAAAAAAAAGTAATAAAGGATTACTTCACTTTCAAATTAAAATTTCCTGATAATTTACTCATCCCCATGTCATCCAAGATGTTCATGTCTTTCTTTCTTCAGTCGAAAAGAAATAAAGGGTTTTGATGAAAACATTCCAGGATTTTTCTCCATATAGTGGACTTCAATGGCCTCCAAACGGTTGAAGGTCAAAATTACAGTTTCAGTGCAGCTTCAAAAAAAAATCCTTAATTTCTTTTTGACTGAAGAAAGAAAGACATGAACATCTTGGATGACATGAGGGTGAGTAAATTATCAGGAAATTTTCATTTGAAAGTGAACTAATCCTTTAATTGCTTTTTTATTGCCAATGTGTGAACAGCTCACTCCAGTAAAAGAGTGCATATGCTCGGTCTAGAGCTCCCGAACGGTGCACACATATTTACACTGTTTATTTTTTATAAATCCCGATATGTGCGTGGAAAATTGAGCACGCACATTTCAGTGTCTTTTTTGTATGTACTTTTTTGTTTATACATCAGGCCCCAGATGCTTTCTTAACTGCTGTTTTTTCACCACTGTCATTTTTGTTGTGTGTTTATGTGAAGTGTGAAGAAAGCACACAGCACATATGTACATATTCATCTAAATGACACTCTCAGCAGTATGAATGCTGTCTGGATGTTTGTTAACAGTATATCGCTGCAAATGTATTTCCAACTTCTTTTTGCCCCAAAGTGAAGAATGAAAAAGAACTTCACCATGAGTATCGAGGCCTTGAATCACATTCAGTCTTTTGTACATTACACATGCACGAGTGCGAGCAATAAGTTGCCGGCTACAGTATACTTAATGGCTGTCGCTAATAATGTTTTTTGAATTCTACATATAGCAACTTTAAGAAGAAAATTACATTAATGGCCTTATCTGATTGTATGAAGATTCTCGCCGAAGATTCACTCAATGAAAAACACTCCATAGTATTTTTGTGCTGCCTGAAGATTGTCATGATAATGATGAGCTCAAAAATAAAAAGAAAACGGCAGTTAGAATTTTAGAATGTTTCATGAACCAAGCCCTTGAATTTAGGTGTGGCAAACCACAAATGGTATGAACACAAACACTGATTTGATACAGGATATATCATTTAACCTACAAATAAGGGACAATCCTGTATTTTTTTTTTTTTTTGGGACTGTGGCAAAGAGTATTGGTAGAGTGGTAGAGTATTGTATTGTTAGCTTAGCAATATGCTCAAATCAAAGTCCGCTGAATCAACTGTGAATGTTAGTTGAGTCTTTTTTGCACTTCATATCAGCTATTTCAAACTAAATTTGTTTACATATTTATTTCTTATTAGTGTTTTAAGTTATCAGCTTACAGTTTTTTAAAATCGCTAGGACACATTTCTCAATACTTGCATCACTCTATGTGGGCTACGTGAGAATCATTTATCATGGCATAAAATTCAATGATTACATCTTGCAAATTACATGAATTCTTTACTCACAGACACAAACACCACCAAAACTCTGAATACCTACAAAGCAATTTCCACATATTTACCATTTTCAAATCTGTCAAACTTAAGTTCAAAAGGTGGTTGTTGTCGATTGACAAAGTGTGTTTGTTGAGTGAAAATTTTTGCCAGATTTATAGAAGAATAAGTTGATTATAGACACATATGAAATGTTTTGGTAGTTTTAGTGCATTTTGAATGTGAAATTAACTGCTGTGACAAGATGAAAGTTGGTTATGATAACAACTGTATGTAAAGAGTTTTGAAAAAGTATTGAGAAATGTGTCCTAGCGATTGTAAAAAAAAAAAAAAAAAAAAAAAATTATATATATATATATATATTACTATATATATAGTAATAAGTAATATGCTAACATTAAACTGCTGAATCAAAGAATCAAATCTTTATGCTTCATGTGAGCTATTTCAAGAAATATTTGTGTTCTTTCAATTATTGTCATTAGCTTAGCAATATGTTGAGCCTACTGTGTACTTCACATCATCTATCTGAAAATGCGTCTTCTTTGCTTTTTTGTTTTTTAGTTGTTAGCTTAGCGTCATCCTAATGTTAATCACTGATGTTTGGAACAGGACCTGTATGTAACTGGATATATATATGGCTGAATGTGTGTCACGCTCACCCGTGCTTCATACTTGACAGCAGCTGAGAGCAGTGTTATAGCGTTCTCCTCTGTGATGCCTCTCTTGATGGTCTCCTGACACAGTCTTTTCAGTCGGCTCTCACGGTAGTATGTGGCCAAATCCAGCAGACCTTTACAATGCACACGATCACAGGAACATACACACCAATAAACATCAATCAGACATTTCAGCATACAATTGCTGCAGTTAACAAGTCTGTCACTATGACATGCTGGACTCCGTCTAAAACTGTTTTAAATAGGTATCTGTGTTCAACTGAATCCAGATCATGGATGTCAGAGTGCGATATGGCAGTCAGCATGAACGGAGTGGGTTACCAATAGCGTCCTCAGGCGGGAGGTTGATGGTATCAGTATACAGGTACTCCAGGAACGCGCGATACACCAGATAAGAGAACTGATGAATCTCTATGGTCTCTTCATCAGTCTCGTTCAGCAGTGCTCGGAAATGCTCACACCTACCAACACAACCACGAAATGCCATTTTATTTTTTATTAATGCTATTTATTTTTGGAAAATTTTTATTTTTATTAAAATTTCATTTATTCCATTTATCTGTTCTTTTTAAACACCATTCAGCACAGATGAATCATTTGTTTACAAATATGAGCTGTATGTTTGCTGTTAGTAAATAAATACATTTTTATTTTTGTTTTTGACATGCAAAATCCAGTTCACAACAAGAACGATAAATATAATGATAAAGATATAGTTTTAAAAATCATTCTAAAGATAAAAGAATAGAGTCCACACAACAGCTATAACAATAACAGCACTAGGCATGTGACGGTATCAAATTTTCATGTTGCGATTAATTGCTGAAGCTTTTATCACGGTATACGGTATTATCACGGTATTGAAATAAGTTGTTGTCATAGTATAACTTTTAAGAACTCTTTTTCTTATAACCAAAAGGACTCTGAATGTTCAAAATACAATAATACAATACACAATATAGTAAAGTAATAATATTTACTATAAAGTAAAATTTTCAAACAGATTAAAGTGAACATTAATTACGCTATAAAGAACAACAGGTAACACTTTACAATAAGTTCTCATTATTTAATGCATTAACTAAGATTGAGCAATAGCTACATTTGTTACAGAAAGTATTATTTTTTGTAAAATCTTAGTTAAGAAAATACAACTAATCATTGTTAGTTTTCTAACTAATCATTGTTAGGTTTTCGGCGAAACCGCTACATTCTGCTGTTCCATCAGCGCCCTCTGTTGGGCTTGTTTACATCTGAGTGCGCGTGTCCCTTTGACGCAGAATACAGCCGTGTTGTGCATTTTATACGGGGGAAAGTATTCTTAATATTTTAATAATCGGCAATAATCGGGGTGTGTGTACTTGTTTTGACTATACTTGTTTTCACTTATATTGTGAAATACTTTCATAACTCACTACACTAGGGAGGACAGACTGGTCCTCTGAATATAGTTATAATTCTTGGTGTGAACAGGCCTTAAACTTGATTCTAAAATAAACAGTTGTTATGGCACCTAAATTTTAGATATCATTCAAATTTGACAATTCTCAATTATAATTTTGATAGCACAGCAAAAACTAATACTAGCCTACTTAATATAAAGTTCACATTAAAAAATAAGAACAAACAAACAATTTTCAAGCAACTGCACAAATGCAATGGAACAAAGATACAACAGCTTTAAGTTTGAAATGTATGTCGAACAGTATTCAGTTAAGGAACAGCCTACAAAACCTCAGTTTACATGGACAGTTCTTTATGGTATATTGTTAAATGTATAAAGCTTATTTGAGGATATAAAGTGACTCATTTCACCCTCCTATAAACACTTTGCTTTCCTAAAACTCCAAAACATTGTCTGGTACAGCTGGAGGTCTGCTTCCTTCTAGACTTTAAACTCCCCTAGTATTACTGACACTGTTCTGTGAACTACACTATACTACCTTAGCTTGCCATGTATTATTAAGTCTAATTTGTCCTGTATTATTATGTATAATTTGCATTGTATATTTTTACAACTTCCCTCTCAGTTTCCTGTCTGCACTTGCATGTCTGACTCTCATTTTGTTCAACAACTGGAAAGAAAAACAAACATGAACTTTAACTACAGAACTGCTCTGATAAGACACAGACAATATGGTTCCACATATTAACACAGTGACTGCAGAGACAAAGAGTAATACTTATGCAACGGTGCGTCTTAAGCAACAGTACATGATCAGGAGTGTGTCTGTACATGTTGATGTCAACAGTTCAGCCCCAGGTGCTGAAATGAACGTGTCTAATGATGGGAATGACACCAGAGGGGAAAACCTAAAATTTGTGTTGACTAATCACACACTATTTTTCAGGTGGCGTTTACATACCCGAGGAAAAATTATATTAAAAAGCTTTGTCAGGTTAACAGGAAAGCTGGACTGCACTGCAAACCATTTTTACTTCATACTTCCATACCAGGGCTAAAAAGACAAAAGGCAAAAGTCTTTAGAGATTATTTGATAGCAAGTTTCCAGTTACCTGATTTTAAGAAGGGCTTTGTGCACGTGAATACACTTGCCATCAACCAGGAACTTTAGGTCAGAGATTTCTGGGCTGTCAAACTCTCGCTTTAGGGACTGGGCAACAGTCAGGTAGTCATCTCCATCTAATGAGCAGAAAAGAATCAGAAAATACAACATAAAATAATACATCTCAAAGTTAAGCATCCTGTTAGGAGATGAAGGTTCTAGTTGGATTCCACATATATATACATTTTAAAAGTTTTGTTATTATTGCATTGCACCAGTTAGTAACAATACAAAACAAATTGGGGGGGTATAACCATGGTACAAGATACTTCTTGAGTACTGGATGATATAATGTTGCGGTTGAACTTGCCTAATCTTTACTGGAAAATGATTCACTTAAAGGTGATAGAGAGGATTTTTTCGTCGACTGAGAATCCTAAGACTGTTACTGAGTTTTTGAAATGAGCGCATGCGTAAGAACAGCCCCCCTCCTTCACAGCTCATTTCAAAGGAACGCCTCCCAAAACTTGTGCACGAGTATTGGAAAACAAGTGTTTACCACCGGCATTTGCGATGATCGCATAAACGATTGGCTGATGTTTTAAAGGCCCTACCTCGTGCACAGATGATGTATATTAATATTATTACTTTCAGTGCACCTAATAAATAGTCTTTTATCAGTTAGTAAAATACAGTTTCAAGTAATATTGCAAAAATTTATAAAACAAAACATCCTCTTTAGCACCTTTAACTGATTGGTCCAATAGGGGTATTTTGATGACATACATACAGCTCAGTAACACTACAACTGTACTTGGTATACTCAGTTGTCATGTGTCAAAAGCCTTGCTTAAAGGACTACTTGCTAGGTATTAACACTATGAAGTGCTGTATAGTTACTGCAGTGTATCATTTTGGTAATCACATTTGTTTCACAGTAGTTAAGTAAGTGTCCGTTATGTGTCCACACTTGTCGGTGAGTACAACATAGTTACCATGTATATACCACTAGTAAGTACAGTAATGTGTCTTACTAGTTACCACACTTAAGTGCCTGCTATTACCCACAATTGTCTGTAAGTACTACATAGTTACCATGTACATACCACTAGTAAGTACAGTTCTGTGTCTTACAAGTTACCATAAATAAGTGCCTGTTATTGCCCACACTTGTCCATAAGTACAACATTGTTACCATGTACATACCATTAGTAAGTACAGTAATGTGTCTGTTAGTTACCATATACAAACACTATAAGTAAGTGCCTATTATTACCCAACACTTGTCTATAGGTACAAAGTAGTTACCATGTATGTACCATTGGAAAGTACAGCAGTGTTTCCTATTAATTCCAAAGTACATACATGTCAGGTAAGTACCTTATGTTAACACACTTTTACTTGTATGTATAACATAATTACTATATATGTACCAGGAAAGTAACTGTACTGTAAAATAAAGTGCTGCCGCTCATCTCAGAGATGGTTGGTTTGAACCAAAACTGTTTAGTGAAGAATTTGTGGGCGACCACCATTGGGCACTAAACACAATTATGCTGTAAACATTAACAAGAGAAAAGCTTTACTACCAGTGAGAAGGCTAATATTGGAACTACGCTCTTACCCACAGACAGGAGATGCCAGGTGACCGCCGGTGTGGCGAAGCAGGCGAAGACATCGTCAGTGCTGGTGAAGTGTGTGAGGTGAGGGTAAGCCACGGCCTGTCCCCGACACTGACCCCACATAAGCACCTGACCGCTCTGTGTTTTCGCCGCCGATGTGTGACTGGTGTGACATGCAGCAACCTCCACCATTCTGCAGGAGACAAAGCAGGTGACACCGATGCTGTTGTTATATCATTAAAAGCATGTGAAAAGTTATGTTTGATGCATAAGAAAAAAAAAACATTTTGACAGCTAAACGGTAAAATAATAAATTTTTTATGTTACTGACACATTATTCAAAAACTCAGATGGTCCAGAAGACAGTAGAGATGTGTGCTGTGGTCAGATGAGTCCATGTTTCAGCTTGTTTTTGGAAAAAACTGTTATCTAGTTCCCAGTCTCAAAGACGAATGGGACCATCCAGACTTTTATCAGTGACAGGTGCAAAAGCAAACATCTGTCAAGGTATGGGGGTGCATCATTGCAAACGGTGTAAGTGACTTGCATATGTGTGAAAGTATCATTGACGTGGAGGCGTATATGTACATTGGAAATGTACACATGGCTCTGGGGGGTTAATAAAGGCCTTCTGAAGCAAAGCATGTAAGAAAAATCCATATTTAACACGTTATAAAGTAAAATAACTTGCTTCCGCCAGACCACCTTCCGTATTCAACTTACGAAAGTGTAATGCCTTTCGCAGTTCAAAATGCTTACACTATGTCCTACACTTTCCGTATTCAACTTCTGTATTCAACTTACTTTTTCGGAAGGCGCTCTGGCAGAAACTAGTAATTTTACTTTATAACATGTTAAATATGGCTATTTTTCTTACACAAACGCATCGCTTCAGAAGGCCTTTATTAACCCCTGGAGCTGTGTGGAGTACGTTTATGATGGATGGATGCACTTTTGGTTTCCGTGCACTGCCATTATAAAGCTTTGGAGCATCAGGATGATTATTAATATAACGCCGATTGTATTCGTCTGAAAGAATAAAGTCATATACACCTAGGATGGCTTGAGGGTGAGTAAATCATGAGGTAATTTTCATTTTAAAGTGAACTAATCCTTTAAATAAAGGTTCAAGAAATTAACAAATCACACAAATCATTTATTTCATTTTACAAAATGTCCCAACTTTTCTGGAAATGGGGCTGTTTATATGTTAATATATCTTCAAATGGAAGGTACAGTAAAATTATAGGCCGTGTCTCAAGATTCAAAAAGTGCAGAAACAAACTGATCTTTAGTGTTTTAAGCTTGAGTTCAAGTTGTTAACTAAACACTTTTTTTTAATCCCAACTGAAGAGCTCTCTCAGTTTCTCACAATTCTTGAGTGAACTCCCACGCATGATGACAGTTAGTGTTAATGTGCTTCCTTAACCGTTCCTAACTTCCTTAACCGTTCCTAGCTTAACCACATACTTCACTCGACCCTTTCGCACTCAATTTGATTGTAAAGTGTCTTTGTTAAATATTAAGGAAATGCATGAATACCACCAGTATGTCTAAACTGCACAGAAAACCAGGTGAAATGACAGGCTAATTATTTTCACTATATATGAACTGTCTTTGCTAAATCAGTCAGGTGGGAAACCACAATGTGAATCTCACCTCTCCTTGTCCATGTTAATGAGGGTGGGCACAGCCTGATTGCTCTTGTTGCCTGTACCCAGCTGCCCGTAGGAGTTCGCACCCCAAGAATAAACAAATCCCTCATCTGTAAGAGCCAATGTGTGTGCGTATCCACATGCAACCTGTGGAGAGAAGACAGATCAGGGCCTTATTTGTTATTTGCTGGCGTATCAGTCATCTATGGTGCATTTATTGCGCAGCTGAATGTTTACAATAACACGGGGTAATTGAGATAAATCTGAGTACTATTTAGCTATTCATGTGGCTGAAAAAGGGCAGTCACTTGCTGTTTCAAAGCCACTGATATGACTGACATGACCGTATACCAAAAATAGTGCTATTTCCTTTTGTTTGTCTATAACCTTTAAATGGCTGATCATGAATGATTTCCTGGTATAGACCTGCTTAAATAAATATGGATTACAGAACACCAATAAAACAGAACATTATGAAATACAAAAGAATGTATAAAAAAAAAGGTACACCTAAAAAAATTCAATAAATAGGTTTGTTGCCTTGGCATCTAACTGAAATAAAATCAGTTTAAATTGTACTTAAGTACTAAAATTAATAAAACTAAAACTGAATTAAATATAAATTAAAGCTAAATAGATGCATTTAAAATAATAATAAAAATGGACAACAGTACATAAAATTACTAAAAATAATACTAAAACAACACAGCATTTTACTTTATTATTACAATTATTATTTTGAATGAATGCAAAAAAAATGTAATATGCATAAAATTGAAACTTTGATGTGGCTTGGCTTTAATAAAATGTATGTTATTCTTAATGTAAGATAATAAAACAAATAATAATAGCATTGTTTCCTTGTTCGTTGCAAAGTAAAAGCTGTTCCCCAAGTTTTTCTCATGAAAGCCACCTAATTTCAGAAGTCTTGCTTGTCACCTGTATGACGTTGATTCCCTGTAAGGCAGCGATCCGGCAGGGGGTTTGCTGGTTGCCATTGTTGCCCAAACCGAGCTGCCCATTGCAGTTATAACCCCAGCCATATGTCTGTCAACACAGAGCCTTGAGTTAAACCCTGTGCTGATTACAGCATGTAAAGCACAGCAACAACAAAAACTACAACAATTATAATCTTACTACATAAACATGAAAAAGTTAAACTTTCTGAAAAGAAACACTCCCAAGATTTGGTGTGAGAAAAGTATCATTGAGAAAACCACAACATTAACAGTAGTAAAGAGTTTTAAAAATTCACCACAGCCATACTACTGAAAAACTATATGAATGTAGCAAATAAATGTAAGTGTAAATCTAAAAAGGTCCCAGCAAATCACTGTTCTCAGTGGTGTTTGCGTTTAAGATATAATTAGGCACAAAATTTAGCCTCCTGGCTGACAGCTGAGACAGTTTCAATCACCGTTTGCCACATATAAAAACTGTTTAAATAACTGAACTAAATATCATGTCCCAACAGCATGCCAACATGTCCCAACTGCATGCTCACATTACTTAGTGCAAATTAATGACTAAAAAACAACGACAAATCATATTTATTTCCCATGACACATGCATAAATTCCATAAGAAGGATAATATTTTATTTTATTAATGTGGTGGCTAATCCAGCAGATAGTTTTTAATAACAAAAAAGCTCTATTTTTGGCAGATGTTCACACAAAGTGAAATGAATAAGCCTCGGGCTGAAAGAAAATGCAGATTCACACCTGTACAGCACAACCCCATTTCTAGAAAAGGTTGTGACATTTTGTAAAAGGAAATAAAATTAAGAACCTGTGATTTGTTAATTCTCTTTAATCTTGATTTAACTGACAAAAGTTTTTGATTTTAATGGCAGCAACACACTCCAAAAAGGTTGGGACATATGCAACATACACATGCAAGGTTGGGACATACATATGAAAGTCACCTATACCGTTTGCACTGATGCACCCCCACACCTTGACAAATGTTTGCTTGTCGCAGATGAAAGTCTGGATGGTCCCATTCATCTTTGGGACTGAGTACTTAATGTGCGTTTTTTATATCTACAAAATACAATTATGTTAGCCAGTGAAAACAATGGAAATCTTTTCTTTGTACTTTTTGTCAGTTAAATAATGGTTACCTTTCGAAAGGGAACTCAACTCTGCGCTGATTGCGCTATGGGGAACCGTCACTCGTGACAGGTGTTCAAAATGCCAAGAATCACAACACTCCAATCCTATTGGCCCAGCAACAGCCTATGACGTCGAATGGCGCGAACGGTGACATATAAAGGGAGCGCCTGAGATAGCAGTCAACATCTTCTAGTCTTTTCAGGACTTTTTTTTTTGTTCGGTAGGAAATTACTCTAACTAACTGTCTGCAAACGCTCAGGAGAATGTGTTCATCCATGTCCCTGGGGTTTAAAACTTGATTTACATGTTTCTGGCGTTTTTCTGTCTGGAGAGGAGCAAACGCATGGATGGTGCTTGAGGGCGCCTTCTATATGTGTTTGTCTATGGTTCACTGTGAGCGTCTCTCCTATTGGGATACTCCGTTCTCGTTTGACACTCTTCCCAAGGGAGGAGGTGTCTGCATCTGTGCCTGGCAGTACGGCAGCTGCAATCATAGGGTTCGCAGGTGAGCTCGTTGGGAAATCTGAGAAAATTATATTCTCTCTCAGCTTCCCCGGGGCTACGAGGATGGGTAGATGACGGTGATGTCCGTGTTTGATGTCGCCGCGTCCGATAACGAGCGCTCCTCTGGCTGCTGGGGTATGTATGTGGAGCTGCTGTGTTTTTGGGACGCACTTTTCGGCGGGCTGCAGCTGCCGTGAGAGCATGTTAAGAAAGGGGCCACGCGCGGATGGCTCGACGAACGGTTCCTTTCTGTCCATGAATGTTGCAGCTCCGATAGACTTTCCATTCTCTCCTGATCTCTGCGTTTGAGATCGGGAGGGCATGAAAAAACCCCTGGCCGTTCAGATTTGGATCTGAGCCTGACAAACGGGAGGAGGAAGAGGGTAATGGATGATCGATTGTAAATGGCGTTGCGTTTATAATAAATCCCCCAGCTATTTAAGGGCGATTTATATCTACCCTCTCCTCGTCTTTTATCATATATATATATATATATAAATGTGTGTGTGCGTGTGAATATATACATATATAGGATGTATGTATTTATATGCATGTGTATTATGTATTTTATATCATGCTCAGATACTTCTTATGGTCAGACTGATGGCTGGGCCCATAGTTATTATTTTTGTTGGCCCGCCTTCTCGGTTTGATGGTAAGAGGATCTTTTAGGCTTTAAAGAACCCTAGATTCTATCCTTTTTTTATGTAAAAAAGAGTTTTGGGATCTTTGGTCTTTTAGCCACAGGAATATGAGATGGGTCTATTTTATGTTTTTAACCCTCAGGGGTCTGAGGATTTTTGGGGCCTTGGAGAAGTTTTGACATGCCCTGACATTTGTGCTTTTTTCAGTTGTTCATAAACATATAAATGGAAAAAGAGTCATTACACTGTATTTAGCACAAACTAGGCTACAATAATATGTGAGGAACATGTATGTACATGTTTGTGTTTTTGAAGGAATAACGTTTATGCGTGGTTATTGAAAAAACAAAAAACTTAAAAACTCAAAGTCACTGAAATAAAGCCAAAAAATATATATTAAATCTTTGTTCACAAGACTTCTGGGTATTTGAGGTTGTAGACTAGAGTTTTTGCTTCAAAATGAGGTAAAAATTATCATGAATAATGGTGCTTTTACCGAGTACACTGCTCGTTGGATTGTGTTGGATGGGCTGTTTTGTGGGCACTCACAGGTACCTAATCAGTCCCTCCAGGATTTTGCGATATTTTTTTTTATTTTTGTGATCAAAATGACTGATTTTGTGGTGGTAATTTCCACCACGTAATTTCCATGGTTTTTTAATTAGAATACAACATTTACCATGTATTATGTTAGATGCTCAGTAGTCATACATGTCAATAGAACAAACAAAATGCACAAATCGTGTTTATTGTGGTGTCTTGCTAAAAAAAGGCTAGTCCAGTGGTGTACTAGGCTATCTAGCTTTAATAACATGATCACTTACGGTCGGAAATATGACCAAAATGCACCAAAATGGTCATTTAGGAAAAAATGTGTGTGTATTTGACCGTTCAATGCCAATAAGCCAAGAAATATAATACATTTCGGTATATATGCGCGAGTGCTGACAGGCGGCAAACGCATGCACAGAATCCGCAGCCAGTCGGTCAGTGTGTCAGTTGGCGTAGCGTATACAGCCCTTTTAACAACTCTTTATTTGTCATTCATCCATGTCGCGTAATTGCTTCACTCACTTCTTGGCACGGATGTGAGACAACAGATGAGAAATATTTTCTTTTACAGATGCACAGACCTATGCCTACTGTGCATGCACATTGCACAATGCTCTCTATGCTATCCTCATGAAAACAATGCATTGCAGCTTTTGAGGATCAGGAATTAGGGATAATTCAATTAGATATTTATTTTTGTGAATAAAATTATTTTTTGTGATTATTTTGCGGTGAAATGACGAATTATGCTGGATCGCAAAAAAATGTGACATTTTGTTGATTTTGCGTTGTATTCAGCGATCGCGGAATTGCGAAAAACTGGAGGGACTGCCTAATTACTTGGTTGGTCATGCGCTCAGCATGCTATGTTTTCAGTTCTTTGGCCTTATGGGCCATCCTGAATACCACCTTGTGTGTTGGGTTCATGTGATGCTAGTTCATTGCAAGAACTCTTAGCTATGTTGTAGGCCCCTTCTGGTTGGCCTCCATGGTTATGTGCATACAGTATGGTCTGTCTGTTAGGTTGAGCTTCCTACTTCCCTTTGGGTTGACTGCGTAATTGTGCTTTGCTCCCTAAGCTGGTCTTTGGTTGTAGATTTCTATGAAGTCACCCGTTCAGACTGGCCCCAGGCTGGTTTGTGCTCCCCTGTACCAGGGTTCTCTAGCGCACAGCCTCCTCAGCACTTTTATCAGAAGCTGAGTAGATACTAGGATGAGTGGTCTTACTCCCCTCAGTACGAGGGTTTATAGCGCTCAACTGAATTCCGCTCTCCAGGATGCCCATCTCCGCGTGTGGATTTGAGTTGCTCACTGCCCTTTCGCAGTTGCTCTTACCTGCTCTCCTCTTTTGGAGTTCGCGCATTGGAGATTCTGTATGTCAGACAAGGTTTGGCTTTCGCTAAATTAGTACGGCCTCCTTGGTGGCATCAGGGGTGAATTTTTAGTGACTGGCCAGGATTCCTTGTGGTTTCCTGACCACATTCCCTTTAAGTGACCACTTCCTACGGGTTGTTGGTCCCAGATGCCTTGAGCAGCCTTGGCGGGCCTTTTATGAAAGTCCTCTTTTAGGCTCAGCTTGAGCAGTTGGCCGCAAGGAATGCTGTCACTGACAGCCTTGGAGAGTTGCTCCTGGTTTTTCCCTGGAACTGCCGGACGTTTGTCCAGACATTTTGGGCATGCACTCTCCTCCAGCATGGCGGCGTGGGTATATCATTCCCCATAACGCAATCAGCGCAGAGTTGAGTTCCCTTTTGAAAGGGAACGTCTCAGGTTACGTATGTAACCATGGTTCCCTGAGAACAGGGAACAAGACTCTGCGCTTCCTTTTCATGCTTCGGGATGCCTGCGGAACAGTCACTCAAAGACGAAAAGGTGTTGACTGCTTCCTCAGGCGCTCCCTTTATACGTCACAGTTCGCGCCATTCGACGTCATAGGCTGTCGCCGGCTTGGATTGGAGTATTGTGATTCTTGGCATTTCGAACACCTGTTACGAGTGACGGTGTCTCGTTCCCTGTTCTCAGGGAACCATGGTTACATACATAACCTGAGACGTTCAAGAGAATTAACAAATTACAGATTCTTGATTTTTATTGCATTTTACAAAATGTCCCAACTTTTCTGGAAATGGGGTTGTAGATTACACAGCTTAAACAAACCTTTCAGTTAAGAAACACTTACTTCAGCAATATAAACAAGAAAACTAAACTAATGTTTCTTGCTTATTCGTATGATTGAATTGGACCGTCAAAGGTCAGCAGCAAAGACGTTGGTTAATAAAGTGAATATTTTTTGTTATTTGACATTTAATTATTGCAGGATTGTGTAATATTCTGAGTTTGCATTTAACCGTTTTCATTCATTTTGAGGAATACTACAATAACCATCATGTTTACACAGCACACACAATGCCTCTGCACTTACTCACTATTTCTCTCAACATGAAGACAAGAGAGCTGTCAGTCAATAAATGAAAAAACAAAGTAACTTGCATTATTATTTGAAAAAAGTAATCCAGGGAGTTTGTTGTAAATTTGAAAGTAAAATAATGTGTTACTTTACTAGTTACTTAGTAATCTAATAACGTAACTCGTGTCACTTATAATGCATTACCCCCAACACTTATATCACATGACATGTCAGTAATTGTCATCTGTAGGTTTTGATTATACTCTTGTTATTAATTTAAACTCACCTCTCCATTGTCCAGGACGGCCATAGAGCAGAGCTGTCCACAGGCTATGTTGACCACCACCTTGTTCTGCAGGCAGCTGCTGACCCTGCGTGGGGTGGGCTGGTTGGCCGTGGATCCGGAGCCCACCTGCCCGGAGTTATTGTAACCCCAGGCAAACACCTGAGCACAAGAGACGACAGGAATTTTGAAAAAAGTTTTGAAAATTGATAATGATTAAAGGTGCAATATGTATGAATTTTACAGTAAAATATCCCAAAACCACTAGGCCAGTGTTATATATTTTGTTCAGTTGAATACTTCCAACATCCCAAATGTTTGCAACTATTTGTAAATCGTGAGAAAATTGCAATTTTAACCAAGGCTCCGGGACGTGTGAGGAGTCGTCTATCAGTTGCATCATACCCGCATTACCCTCGGTTTCCGGTTTTATTTTGTAAAAACCATGGAAACATCAAAGACGCTTTAATATTTACATGTTTTAATAGACAAGGGAACAACTGTTTTGATATATTTATAGGCAGAAAACTAAATATTGTTATAAAGCTCAACACGTTTAGTCTTGTTTAAATCTAATTTTCTTTACCATGCTTTTACCAAGCCTCAGAGAAAAACACTATTTTGTCAAGTAGCTAACACAGCATAATCAGATGCAGCTTTATTTTTAGTAACAATACAGAATTTTCTCCACCATACAATGCGTTTTTAAATTAATTGCATGCCATTTATCAACACAAGCCATTCAGCATTTATGATATTCTAAAATCGATCTAGCTTACTGCAGTGTGTAACAGGGTCTCACAGCAGCCGCCGAGCGAACGCACAGAGTAACGCTATAACATCATTTTCAACACTCTCAAATGTATCTAACATGATAAACAGAGCTGCGTTACCTCATACTCATGACCGGAAAAGCGGAAGCGGCACCAGCAACTGTGCATAATAAAAGTTCCACTGCTCACGGCGTGTGTTGCGCAATCGCTCTAGCGGCCTCGTTCAGCTCCCACAACACTCAGTACTGCTGTGTCTTATACTACAGTAACGTTAACAATCGCATCCATGAACATGATTTCTGCCCTCAGTCCTACCTTGATTTATTTCCACCGGCTGTGATGTGAAGACCACATGTCCCAAGATTCCACACTCAAACTTGGCATCATCAAGCTACGCCTTTGTTTTGAATATGTCTCTAGCAACCTCTAGCGTGCAGAAAATATTACATATTGCAGCTTTAAAGTAAATGATAGGCTATAAAAAAGAAAGAACAATAGCATGAAATAATGTGAATGCAGACACCTGTAAATGTGCTTATCATCACTGTTTTTCATAAACATTACTACTGGTCACCATCTGTGGGTTTTGCAAATATTTAACCTATGAAAAGTATTAAAAAGAACTTGCGTCTAAACCTCGTAACCACTGAATCCTCAAACTGTTAGTCAAACCTCGTAATTCCACCTCTATCGTGAATGAAGTGCCATTTTGGATCATCTCTGCTTGTTTGCAATGCAAGGGTAAATAAAGAACTGGTTGTTTGAATGAGTACTGCATTTTCCTTACTCAAGAAACACTATATATATTATATAATCAATGCATTAGGTATAATCTTATTTCAAACTGAAAACAAGCAAAATAATCTTGTTTTCGGTTTGAAATAAGATTCTTTAAATAATAATAATAATATTATTATTTTTCTTGCTTTTGACTTATTTTTTCTGAAAACAAGACAATAATTTTTACTTTTAATTTTTAAAGAATTTTTACATATTTGGACCTGAAACAAGACAAAAACTCTAAGTAAGAAAAGCATTTTTTGCAATGCATGAATTATGGTGACAGAGGCAGGTCTGCATGGCATGTTGTTTTTAATGACTAAAAAAGGCACATTCGTGAACAGTGTGTTATTGTTGTCTCCTGCAGTTTTATCCCATCTCTACGTTAGACTCCTTCAGAAATGCCTTAAGCAACTATGGCTTCTTGCAAAGACACTCAGTTTTGAAGTTCAGCCAACTGTGAAGATGCACAGCTGCTCCGTCATTACCATGAAAGCATCCGTACTGTCTTGTTCGAGCTAGTAATTTTCATGAACAGTGAATTCTTGGGAATATTTCCATACCTGTATCTCCAGGGGAAAATGTTTCTTTGGAAATGCACCAACACAAATTATTTTGGAATCATGTTAAATAAGTGCGAACAGGTTTAATCACCCATTTACTTCAATTTTCATATATGAATGAAGTATTCAATCTGAGAGTTGACTATTTTTAGTTGAATACTCAAGCAAATTATCTTTTTTTATTAACTTAAATTTTTGAAATTTTGTTTTTCCATTTTCACATTATATGAAAAAAAACTGAAGTAAAAAAAAAAAAAAAAAAAATTAAAGGCCAATTCACACTGCACCGACAGACGCTGACCAACATGGACAATCACAAGATTACATTATGACACTTCTCAGACATTTCATGACCTGACAAGAACCGATTTAACATGTTCAAATGATGGAAACAAGCTCTGAGTCTCTGACAGATGATCACTGATTCAACAAATCCCAACAAGTGTCTGACACTGTCTGATGGTGCAGTGAGAATTGGCCTTAACAGAACAGCGGTTTTGCATTGTTAAAGGTGCCACAGAATGCAAAACTGAATTTCCCTTGGCATAGTTGAATAACAAGAGTTCAGTACATGGAAATGACATACAGTGAGTCTCAAACACCATTGTTTCCTCCTTCTTATGTAAATCTCATTTGTTTAAAAGACCTCCGAAGAACAGTCAAATCTCAACATAACACCGACTGTTACGTAACAGTCGGGATCATTAATATGTACGCCCCTAATATTTGCATATGCCAGTTTATGTTCAAGGCATTACACAAGGGCAGGACGTCTGGATGTGCACAGCAGAATCATCAGACTAGGTAAGCAAGCAAAGACAATAGTGAAAAATGGCAGATGGAGCGATAGTAACTGACATGATCCATGATAACATGATATTTTTAGTGATATTTGTAAAATGTCTTTCTAAATGTTTCGTTAGCATGTTGTTAAAGTTACCATTGTTTATTACTGTATTCACGGAGACAAGAGCCATCGCTATTTTAATTTTTAAACACTTTTATCATTTTAAACACAGTCTGTATAATGCATAAACACATCTTCATTCTTTATAAATCTCTCCAACAGTGTAGCATTAGCCGTTAGCCACGGAGCATAGCCTCAAACTCATTCAGAATCAAATGTAAACATCCAAATAAATACTATACTCACATGATCCGATGCATGCAAGCAGAATGCATGACGAACACTTTGTAAAGATCCATTTTAAGGGTTATATTAGCTGTGTGAACTTTGTTTATGCAATGTATTAAAGTCGCGAGCTCGGGGGCGGGGGAGCGTGAGCAATTAAAGGGGCAGCAGCCTGAATCGCTGCATTTCTAATGATGCCCCAAAATATGCAGTTAAAAAAATTAATTAAAAAAAATCTATGGGGTATTTTGAACTGAAACTTCACAGACACATTCAGGGGACACCTTAGACTTAGATTACATCTTGTAAAAAAAAAAACGTTCTAGGGCACCTTTAATGTCTGTTCACTCCAGTCCAAACAGTGAAAAACCAAAGTACTGGGGGCCAGTATAAAATTTAAGAGAAAACCATTTAAAAAATTACAAAATAAGTTAATTTAATTATGTTTAGTATGTTTTAGTAAGAAAATAAAGTTAATTTTCCAAACATATGACCTCCGAGTCACTTCTATTTAGAGACTCTTAAGGCCCCGATATACGAAACGAAGAACTGATGTGACATCATTTCGAACAAAATCAGGCCAAAATGAAGTTCGTTCGTATTCTTTTTGGAAGTTCGAAACGGCTTCGAAACTTTCAGGAAAAGTTTGCTTCAGGTGCAAAACACCTTCATGCCACCATTGGTCAGTGACGATAACGTAACAGGAGGTGTGCGCTGAGGCTCCGCCTTCATTCGCGTGGAAGTCTTCTCGGACTCATTTGATCTGTTGAGTTTGTTGAGGTAAGATCTCCGTGAGTGGATAGCTGTTTTATAGTAGAAAATGACACTTTTTTTGATACTGTAAAGCTGCTTGATTTGAAGCAATCTATTGAATAAACATCTATTCTATATGCTCTATAAATAAACAACGTGACTGGAGTGCTAATTTGCAGAGCTCATGCTAACATACCCATGTTATAATCAGGCGCTTTTCTTATGCTTTATATATAAAAAAATGCTTGCTGTTATTTAATTTTTGTTGTGTTAATTTTGTTACTGAGAAGAAAGTGTACAGCACGTATTTACATATTCATCTAACCGTTGCTCTCAGCAGTGTGAGTGGCGTCAGATGTTTGATTACAATATATCGCAGCTCGCGCATTTTCGAACTTACGAAGAACGAAAAAGAACTGTGTTTGAAGTATATTGGGGCCTTTACGTTGAAGATTTTATGTTGCGGTTATATCCGAGTTCTAGATTCCTGTATCCTGTATTTCTAGTAGTTCTCATTTGTTTCTATAGTTACTGATTAGTTCATCTCCTGTTTCTACTTTAGTTAATTTCCTTGTGTATACATAAGCCTCGTTCAGACTGTCAGGCCAAATCCGATTTTTGTGCATATCAGATTTAATAAGTGTGAACAGAGAGAGAGAGAGAAAAAAAAAAAAAATCACATTCATATGTGTATTATGTAATATATATATATATATATATATATATATATATATATCTGTATTATGTAATATACGTTGCCTTAATAAAAACTTCAGCATTGCGTGATACTATTTCAAAGTGATTTCCATCATTTTTACAGATAATAAATTGTATTTATCTGTGAAAACAAACCTGGAAAGATAAACGATAGATTCTTTGTGCATTCCAGTGAGTTATTATTTCGTAAATTAAATCGGGAGAACAGACCACAAATGTTCAGTATATATTGTCCTTTTTCATACTATTACAGCGGAATGCAAAGGGACAAAAGAAAATAATCACGAGGATAGAAAGCAGTGACTGAAAAGAGCTCTTGCCATAGATATTCTTGTTATTACATGTCACGTTAAAATACCAAGTGTTACATTATTCTCATGATGTCTGAAAATAAAACATGAAAGAAAAACTGACAGCTCATTCAGTCAAACTGACAGATACGCTTTATTTGTAGGGTAACCTTATGATTTGAAATGTTTTGTTTCAGTCTTTTTAAATGGAAGTTCCCCAAAAAGTGCAATCCATAATTTGAAACGCAGACCTTAGTCAGGAATAAGGTCGATATAAATTGCACTTCTAGAAATCTGTTTGGGTCTGACCACTTTGATAGGATTTCGCATGGTTTATGTGAATTTCTCCTAAAAGCAAGCGCAAGTTGAAAGCCATCGGTATGGAGTTAGGCTGTGCCATATGAACACCTTCTGCAGTGAAAACCCAGCGCTGGTTGCCTCACATTTACTGGGCCCTTTCTGTTTTTCATGCATCTCTACAGGCCAGGAGCTGTGCACCTCCACATGCAACACCTTGTTGCCTCATCCAAAAACACTGAAATAAAAGGAAGAGCAAAACACATCTCACAACAACTGGAAAAATGGCCTTTTGTGGTGTTTTGTTACTTTCTCCATGACCTGTTTGGAGAAATTTTGAAGTTGAGTCTTATGCTTTAGAAGAACTGTTATTCTTCCTCAGGCTATAGCAGCTATTGATTCCTGTGTTTGTACAATCAAAGGAATGAAGGACAAACCAGTCAGAAATGGGAAGTTGGAGGAATTAATAATAAATATTGAAATAAAATGTGTTATCAATGTATTAAACTGCACATTAACATTTATAGGCTATAATATAACAAATACGACACATAAAATGTCATAGAGGTAATATGAATGTTCAGACAAGAAATGTTTTACCCGTTTTGGACAGATTATGAATGCGTTTACTGTGAAATAGCCTAGCACCACATCAATGAAGCTTTTGCTCACAATGAATGAGCTTTGAATTGAATGAATTCAGCTTTGCATCACAGAAGTAAATTATATTTTAAAGTATATTAAAACAGAAAACCAATATTTTAAATTGTAATAATATTTAACAATATTGCTGTAAATTGAGCTTGATGAGCATGAGACTTCAAAAACATTAAAATAGTAATGTGCCCAATCTTTTTACCAGTACTGTATATAATTTAAAATTTAATAAGCCTATACAAAATTTACTTCACATGATGTGCAATAATACGTGCACGCATGAGATCACAAAAATCATGTTTTCTTTTAGGAGTGGACATTATATTAACGTTAACACAATAGTTTAGGGCTGCAACGATTAATCGCGATTAATCGTTTGCAAAATAAAAGTCTTTGTTTACGTAATATACATGTGTGTGTTCTGTGTATAATAATTATGTATATATAAATACACACACATACAGGTATAAAGTTTAGAAATATATGCATGTATTATAAATATATATATTCATATACATTTTATATTACATATAAACATAAATATTTTATATATATAAATATAACATTTTTCTTAAATATATACATGAATGTGTGTGTATTTATATATACATAATTATTATACACAGAACACACACATATATATTACGTAAACACAGACTTTTATTTTGCAAACGATTAATCGCGATTAATCGTTGCAGCCCTACAATAGTTGCTATGATCCTGTTATCAGCATGCTCACAGAGGGCTTTTTCTTTTATCTCACAGATTTGAGAATCATAGTGACCAGATATTGGCACACATTGGACATTCTGCATGAATATGATGAATGTGAGATCATTGACTGGAAGCAGGAAAGTTTTTTTTTTCTCCAGTGCATGGAAACACAAAAAACCTTGGAAATGCCAGGTAAGTGATGTTTACATATCTTTGAACAAGATTTATTTCCAGGTGTAACTGTGTACTCAAAGTGTGCCTTTGACTCTTATTTATATTATTAACTACATTCTAAATAAACTACAAAAAACTACTTTGTCCTCATGCTCTTTCTTGTAGTCCCCTCTCACATACTGGACTGAAAGGCTCATTATGCAGCTCATTATGCGGGTCATTGTCTTCTCAGGTGTGAATCACAGCATTATTCAGGAATATTCACGCCTCCACACATACTGTCTTGCTAAACAGAAAGTGTCTTACAAAATTTAAATCAATATATTTTAATGTGAATGAGTAGGCAGGATGATCTTGTGGACATAATTAGCATGTGTTTTGTTGCCTTATTTCAGTGAATTAATTTTTTTGTTTTTTCAATAACCATGCATAAACATTATTCTCTCAAAAAATACAAACATGTACATACATGTTGATCAAATATTATGGTTGCCTAGTTTGTGCTGAAAACTTTTGCCATTAATATGTTTATAAGCAACTGAAAAAAGCACAAATGTCAGGGCATGTCAAAACATCTCAAGGGCCCCAAAAACCCTCAGCCCCAGAGGGTTAAAGGACTAAAATTGTTGTATAAAGGAATATTCAGTATGATAAAAATACACCAGTACTGTTAGTACTAATAGTAAAGCTGTTGTAATAAAAATGGCACTAGATATGCTAGGTATGACATAAATGCCTATTCAACATACCCCCAAACAGCATATTTTGTTTGTATCCACACTTTTTATTTATTTATTTTTTACTTGTTTTCTACTTGTACTTTTTTACATCTCTTGTACAAACTCAAACTACTCTCTGGAAAAAAAGTTCTCTAATATGGAAACTTGTTTTTCGCCACGTAATACAAATGTGATTTTTTATCTCACAATTCTGACTTTATTTCTCAGAATTCCAAAATAAAAGTCTGAATTGTGAGCAGTGTTAATTTTGTTGACGAATAATTTGTGTCAACAACATTTTTTCACGGACGAAAATGAGACGATGACTAAATAAAAATGCATTTTGAATGACTAAAACTATGACTAAAATCTACTCTAATTTTCGTCAATGAATAAAAACGAGACGTAAATGAAAGAGAGGGACAATTTGGGAAGAAATCCAGTCAGGACTGCTGTCCTGTGTGGAAGATGCGCACATTTGAAGTGTAACGTGCAGATCTAACCGCGGGAAACACAGCGCTATTGCGCACTCTACAGGCTCGTGCAGCAGCACTTCAGACTGCTTCGCAATTAATGAACAGCACACATTTATGCCAAGCAATTGCTTATAAGCTAATGTTGATGAATTATGCCAATGTTTACTACACAATGTTTATATGGTAGTATGTTTTAGACGGTTGTAAGAATGCATATTTTATCACTCTCATGAGCAGCCTGCTACAGTGCAGACTGCAGACATTTCTGAATAAGAGTCACATGTATTTCAGGATGGTTTATAATTATAATTTTTTCCTGGTCATTAGTGATGTTTTGTTTACACAATAAACTGTATTTAATTTAATTTCTATTTAACTCAGAGTAAACTACTGTATCTTCTGTCACAGGAAGGAAAGACTAAGAACATTATTTGACACATTACTCAATATATTTTCCAAGTATAAGGGTTATTATAGTTAACTAAACCTAAAACCAAAGAAATCTTCATTACTTGAAATAAACATTAACTGCAATAAAAAAATATATATATATAAAAATGTAAACTTATTTTATTTCATCTAGTTTCTAAGCTTTAGCTTAACCTGAGGTATTAAAATAACAAACAGAAATAAAACTTATAGACATTTAAAAGCAAAAACTAAAAGACATAAACACAAAAAATGACTAAAACTTTTAACTAAAATTACAATGAAAGCAGAAAAACTAAAAATGAAATCTAATAAAAAATTTAAACAAAAACTATAGTACCTCAATGAAAAGTGTGTCAATCCCTGAAAAGTCCTGATTTTTGCTCTTTCTGTCTTTTTGCACTTGAACGGTGAAAAACCGTCCGCTTTGGCGGGCAAAGTACAGTTGGGTGAACATAAATAGTTTGGGGAATATCAGATCTATCAGTGTACTGGATATGTGTATTGTTAGAGAAATGCTTAATGCATTACAATTTATCTAAATTAGATTTTAGTCGACTAAATCTACTGTAGTAATACGTAGATTTAGTCGACTAAAATCTTACGATATTTAGTCGACTAAAAATAGACTAAAACTAAAACAATTCTTGATGACTAAAATATGACAAACTAAATGGCATTTTAGTCAAAAGACTATGAGTTGTCAGAGTTGTGAGATAAAAAAGTTAAAAGTCAATTACCATTTTTATGTTTTATTCCGTGGTGGAAACAAGCCTCCATACTCTGGAGTGCATATTTCCTATTGTGTAAAGCACTTTGGTCAACATGTGTTTGTTTTTACAAGTCCCACTCTAATCTGTCTTAAGATCTATTTCCTCATGTTTGTTTGATAAATAATAACCAGAATACAGCATATCTCTTTCTTACCTCTCCCTCTGTTGTGAGGGCTATGGTGTGGTGAGAGCCACAGGCCACCTCTGTCACCCTCTTGCTGATGAGGTTGGTGGAAACCAGGGCAGGAGTCAGGCCATGATTGGTGGTGCCATTACCCAGCTGACTGTAGCCATTGTGACCCCAGGCATAAACTTCTCCATCTACAGACACAAAGGACATGATACAGACATGAGGATGAATCACTGGCTCAAGTCCTTTACAAGGAAACAAGGAGACACTTACCAGAAAAGCAGATCTAGAATCTACTAAACAAGGTCACATAAAGGCAAATATTGGCTTTGGCGAGTAAATACAATTGAACTTCAACAGCTGTCGCACATGATTTAATTAATGACTTGGGCCTAATGCTGACCATCTGAAAACATCTGTTGTTACTCAACTTTTACCTCATTGGAAATTTGTAAGATATAAAAACATTCTGTTTTCCAAAACTCCACGTTGCGACATGTGTAGAATATTTCTCACATTAAGTCACCAACAAATACAGCAAAATTAGATGGCATAAAGATTAAAGGGTTCCCCTAAGCCTTCCCTCTAAGTCAAATGTCAAACTCCCTGACTTTCACTGACTGAAAAAAATGAATTTCCATGACCTATAATGAACGGAAAAAAAGGCCTGTTGTGCGGAGAACTGAGCAGACAGAAATCAGCCACAGACAGTATTTTAAATCTATCCATTTGCAAGCTTTATTTACAAACCCGATTCCAAAAAAGTTGGGACACTATACAAATTGTGAATAAAAGGAATGCAATAATTTACAAATCTCATAAACTTATATTTTATTCACAATAGATTATAGATAACATATCAAATGTTGAAAGTGAGACATTTTGAAATTTCATGCCAAATATTGGCTAATTTTGGATTTCATGAGAGCTACACATTCCAAAAAAGTTGAGACAGGTAGCAATGAGAGGCTGGAAAAGTTAAATGTGCATATAAGGAACAGCTGGAGAACCAATTTGCAACTTATTAGGTCAACTGGCAACATGATTGGGTAGAAAAAGAGCCTCTCAGACTGGCAAGGGTCAAGGCCAGAAAACCATACTGGATGATTGTGATCTTTGGGCCCTTAGACGGCACTGCATCACATACAGGAATGCTACTTTAATGGAAATCACAACATGGGCTCAGGAATACTTCCAGAAAACATTGTCGGTGAACACAATCCACTGTGCCATTCGCCGTTGCCAGCTAAAACTCTATAGGTCAAAAAAGAAGCCATATCTAAACATGATCCAGAAGCGCAGGCATTTTCTCTGGGCCAAGGCTCATTTAAAATGGACTGTGGCAAAGTGGAAAACTGTTCTGTGGTCAGACGAATCAAAATTTGAAGTTCTTTTTGGAAAACTGGGATGCCATGTCATCTGGACTAAAGAGGACAAGGACAACCCAAGTAGTTATCAGCGCTCAGTTCAGAAGCCTGCATCTCTGATGGTATGGGGATGCATGAGTGCGTGTGGCATGGGCAGCTTACACATCTGGAAAGGCAACATCAATGCTGAAAGGTATATCCAAGTTCTAGAACAACATATGCTCCCATCCAGACGTCGTCTCTTTCAGGGAAGACCTTGCATTTTCCAACATGACAATGCCAGACCACATACTGCATCAATTGCAACATCATGGCTGCGTAGAAGAAGGATCCGGGTACTGAAATGGCCAGCCTGCAGTCCAGATCTTTCACCCATAGAAAACATTTGGCGCATCATAAAGAGGTAGATGCAACAAAGAAGACCTAAGACAGTTGAGCAACAAGAAGCCTGTATTAGACAAGAATGGGACAACATTCCTATTCCTAAACTTGAGCAACTTGTCTCCTCAGTCCCCAGACGTTTGCAGACTGTTATAAAAAGAAGAGGGAATGCCACACAGTGGTAAACATGGCCTTGTCTCAACTTTTTTGAGATGTGTTGATGCCATTAAATTTAAAAATAACTTATTTTTCCCTTAAAATGATACATTTTCTCAGTTTTAAACATTTGATATGTCATATATGTTGTATTCTGAATAAAATACTGAAATTTGAAACTTCCACATCATTGCATTCTGTTTTTATTCACAATTTGTACAGTGTCCCAACTTTTTTGGAATCGGGTTTGTACTTGTTCACAGACATTTTTAGTACAAACACTCACACACTACTTTGCACTTTGATATTTTTCTGTACTATTTCTACAAATATGAAAAAATATTTTTTTTGTATAAATAATACGAAATTGATGGTTTCAGGGGTTAAACACTCTAGAAGATTTTCTGTTTGTCATCAAGTTCATCATTTAATCTTTTTATTTCTTCACATTTAGTTTTTGTAGACCGTCTTAGACTGTTTGACACTAGGCTATTTCTGTAAAATGGTTATGATTATTTACAGTTGTGGTCAGAATTATTGGAACCCTTGATAAATATGATCAAAGATGACTGTAAAAATAAATCTACATTGTTTATCCTTTTGATCTTTAAAGGGATAGTTCACCCAAATTTACATGATTTACTCACCCTCAATCCATCGTAGATGTATATGACATTCTTCTTTCAGACAAATATAATCATAGTTATATTAAACATTGTCTAGGGTAATCCATGCTTTATAATGGGAGTGGATGGTGCCCCAAATTCTAAAAACAGAAAAAAATGCACTCATCCATTATAAAAGAAGTCCACACGGCTCTGGGGGGTTAATAAAGGCCTTCTGAAGTGAAGCAATGCATTTGTGTAAGAAAAATATCCATATTTCAAATTTTATAAACTGTAATCTCTAGCTTCCGCTAACTGTCATACACACATTCACGAGAGAGTGGCGTCCCAGCTTATGACATAGGATGCATGCACAGTGTGAGCTCCGGTAAAGAACACAGAAGCGCAGAGAAGTGAGCAAAACAAAACACCGGTCACAAATTATAAGTACAAAACTAGGATTTGTTAAGGAAAATGTTGGCGGATTTCGATATAACTGTTGGCCGAGGCATGTTTATTAGGGCTGTAACGATATGCGATATGAAACCGATAGTACATATTATATAGTACAAACCATATTCTCATTGGCACTCAGGCTGCACATGCGTCTTATGTCCCAAGCTGGAACACCACTCTCTCGTGAATGTGCGTATGAGAGTTAGAGTTTATAAAGTTTTAAATATGGATATTTTTCTTACACAAACACATCACTATGCTTCAGAAGGCCTTTCTTAACCCCCTGGAGCTATGTTGACTTCTTTTATAATGGATGAGTACATTTTTTGTCTTTAGAATTTGGGGATCCATCCACTCCCATTATAAAGCATGGATTACCCTGGACATTTTTTTTTATATAACTCTGATTATATTCATCTGAAAGAAGAATGTCATATACATCTAGGATGGCTTGAGGGTTAGTAAATCATGGGTTAATTTT
Organism: Chanodichthys erythropterus; assembly: GCF_024489055.1. Classification (NCBI taxonomy): domain Eukaryota; kingdom Metazoa; phylum Chordata; class Actinopteri; order Cypriniformes; family Xenocyprididae; genus Chanodichthys; species Chanodichthys erythropterus. Next base: position 32,469,388 of record NC_090237.1, read on the forward strand.
CCTTTTTGGGTGAACTAACCCTGTAATTCATAAAATTAGCAAAAATCTAACCTTTCTTTGAAGGAAAATAATTGAAAGTGGGGGGAAAATCCCTTTATGAAATAAATGTTTTTCTCCAAAACACATTGGCCACAGTTATTGGCACCCCTAGAATTTTAAGAGTTAAATATCTCTGAAGTACATTCCCATTCATATTTACATTTTTTAGCACACCAGGGTGATGAACATGAAGTTCCAGTTCCATAGGAGTATAAACATGAGGAAGCACAAAGGCCAAATTCCCTTTGTGGGGATTGTATAAACACTAATCATAATTTAAAAATGAATAATAATGAATCTATGATGTAAGCCATTACACTTCTATACATCCCTCTTGATGCTTACCAGCTCACCATGTTATTTCGTTTTGCTTATGATCACTTCCAAAATCAGATCCACACCCACTTTTCCAAGGTCTGTTTATATACAGGGAGTGCAGAATTATTAGGCAAGTTGATTTTCTGATCATATTTTTTTTTCCAAGCACATTTTACCAATTCCAATCCACATCAATCTTAATAACTACTATTAATATTGTTTTTAATCATTTATAAGTGATATATAATTGTTCATGAAGGCTGGAAATGAAGAATGCCCTATATTCAGGTGTGCAGAATAATTAGGCAGGGTTTCTTTTACAGATAAAATGAGCCAAAAAAGAGATTTAACTCAGACTGAAAAGTCAAAAATTATTAAATACTCATGAGAAGGACGCAATACTAATGTAATACTAGAAATTGCAAAGTTAAAGCATGACCATTGGACAGTGAAATGCTCATTGGGTCAGCGGGGTCATACAAAAACAGCTGGAGAAGAAAAGACACGTTAATTGCAAAATAATTAAGAATTAAGGTGAAGAATTAAGTGTGAAACCATCAGGAACCCTTTAGTCTCCAGCGCCACCATTTCCCAGTACTGAAACCTACCTGGAGTCTTCAGAAGTGTGAGGTGTCAGGATCTCAGAGACTTAGGTTAGGTGAAGAATCCTAAAAAGCGACCTGCTCTTAATAAGAATCACAAGCTGAAGTGTTATAAAGTACATGAAGACTGGGTTTTTATAGGCCTTATAGACAGACAGCTTGAGAGTGACTCCTGAAGGACCAGCACCACATCCTCTTGTACCACTGTTTGAAGAATTTATCTTCCAGAATCTGGCAGTAAGGTGTGGGAGTTCACTTTTAGTCCATCTCTTATCCTGAAATGTCCATCTTGCAGAGATGGACTAAATGATCTTCCAAAACTTACTGCCAGATTCTGGAAGATAAATTCTTCAAACAGTGGTACAAGAGGATGTGGTGCTGGTCCTTCAGGAGTTATTTTTGACTTTTATGTCTGAGTTAAATCTCTTTTTTGGCTCATTTTATCTGTAAAAGAAACCCTGCCTAATTATTCTGCACACCTGAATATAGGGCATTTTTCATTTCCAGCCTTCATGAACAATTATATATCACTTATAAATGGTTAAAAACAATATTAATAGTAGTTATTAAGATTGATGTGGATTGGAATTGGTAAAATGTGCTTGGAAAAAAAATATGATCAGAAAATCAACTTGCCTAATAATTCTGCACTCCCTGTACATTTACTATCTTGACAAGCTAGTATAAATATCAAGGACAAGACTCCATGTTACGTTCCACATATGTTTTGTATTTTTGTTTTTTCGTCCCTCTCTTTTGTTACCTTTTGTTGAGTTATTTAGGTTGACCTTTCTGACGTCATGATCTGCGTTCTGCCAATCTGCGGGTGGCTGATCATTTAAAGGGCTTTGGACCTCACTCACCTTTGTCGAGCCACCTTTTAGTCTGTGAGACTTGAGATGGCATTTGTGTGAGTTGTTTGATGCACTCGTGCACCTGATGGAGTTAGAGCGTGATACAAGTTTCACATGTTAATTGTATGTGCGCACTGTGAAGTCGTTTTCTGTTAACCACTTGATTCAGTCTTGATTGGTAAATAATAATCCCTTTATGTACAGCCCTACTCAGTGTTAATCTTAACCTCACTGACAATTGTTAATTCCGTATAGTGCGTGACGGCTCAAACTGGTAGCTAGTAATTTATGTTAGTTAGTGTGTGTTCGCCTCCATTGTATTTTGTTTATTTATGTAGTAGAGTTTAGTTAAGGCGTCGCATATGCCAAAGTTTTCGGTTTTGTTTCTACATTTTATTTTTGGTAGTTAGTTTAGGGGCGTGGGTGCTAGTTAATGGGTTTTGTTATGATTATGTCTTTTGTTACTTTGTCTGGTTTGTTCTCCCTCACACTGCAACAGCTGCATCTCATCTAAATGTTGCGTTCATTCCAGTTAACATCTTTAAGCACGTAACACTCAAATGATAATATATGACCACTGTTTAATGGGCTGCACAGTTAAAATAAAACAATAACTGTTTATTATTTCCCTTGATATTGCAATTGTGCCTTTTTAGCAGCATTAAAAAAGCAAATCTGTCCCCATTATAAACAACAAAGATTATCCCCTTGTTTCACAAACAAGGCTGTGTTTCAACTGAAAGAAACTTGCTCTGAGATATCTCAAAATATGTCAGTGCCATTGTTTTGTCTCAAGATGCACATCAGTAATATTTTTTTAAGACACTTTATAAAAGTTACTTAAATGCCCTAATTGAACTAAGGCCGAATCCTGGCTTAGGCTAAGCCCTGCTCAATATGTCCCACTCTGTCTTTCTGCAATTTCAGTTGAAATTCTCTCAAAATATTGAATAATGCTGCGCATTTCAAGGCACTTCAGTGGGCCTTTAACCCCCTCGAGCTGACGTGATCCGTCGTCTCCTTCTGAATGAAGTCCAATCTGATATTTCTCAGATATTGAACTGTAACTTAGTGAATACTAATCACACAAAAATTAGATTTATGTCTAAAGAAACATTGAAATGTCAGGTTTTAAATCGTTTAAGTCAAATCGAAAACAAATATTCTCTGTTTATGTAATCTGAATGAAAAGAGAGACATGTCAGACGTCCATGAGTCAGCTCATTATGCACTAATTCGGCCACGCCCACAGAGCGAGCGCTATTTAGACGCAAATTCTGAGGCAATACATGTATACATCATCGCAATCGTATATTTATCTTCAAAAGTGTCTATCCGCGTGTTGTAGCCATGGTTAGCGATTTCTGGAAGCCTCTGTTAGTTCATAGAATGTCACATGGTATGCCTGTTCTTCATTACGTGTCATTTGTGGACTAAATGTGCACAGATCACCCTCCGGCTGCAAGTATGAATTGAAAACACAGTATCCAGCGCTCATAGTGATGACAATAAATATTGAATAAATATTACTCTGTATAGAAAACTGACATAAACATGAGAATCCATCAATATTTCTCCAAATGTGCATGCTTTTAAGCTAAAAGCCCTGATGGATGTTGTTTTGTCAAAGGTAACGAGTCATACTTCACTCAACTTCATAGTCATACCTCCTGACGCATAGGCTATTCAAAAATTATGGTCAATAGAGTAAAACATAGGTCAAAATGTGAAGCTTGAGTCTTAGATCTTTTTCATGATGTATAGTTTGTCAATTGCACATTAACATTTAGGCTATGTAATATAACAAATTTAATAGCCTATATAAAATGTCATAGAGGTAACATGAATGTTCAGACGATTTGCATCACAGAAATACATTATATTTTAAAGTATATTAAAATAGAAAACCATTATTTGGTTAGAGACTTGAGACTTCTTTTAAAAAAACATTACTATAGAAAAATGCGTCCAATCTTTTGACTGGTACTGTAATTTAACATAGGCCTATACAAAATATTCTTCACATGATGTGCAATAATACGTGCATGCATGAGATCACAAAAATCATGTTTTCTGTCAAGAGTGGACATTATATTAACGTATTCCTGCTTTCAGCATGATCACAGAGGGTTTTTTCACATAGCCTACCTGACTGAAAGGGCTCATTATGCAGGTCATTATGCAGGTCAGTATGCAGGTCATTATGCAGGTCATTATGCAGGTCATTATGTGGGTAATTATGTGGGTCTTTGTCTTCTCAGGTGTGAATCACAGCATTATTCATGAAGATTCACGCCTCCACGAATACGTGTTTCTTGATAAAAAGGGTCTTACAAAATTTAAATCAATATATTGTTTTATATGAACAAGTAGGCAGGATATTTTTTACATAATTTTGAAGCAAAACCTCTAGTCCACAACCTCCAATAACCAGAATTCTTGTGAATACATATTTTGTATTTATTTTGTGGCCTTATTTCAGTGACTTAAGTTTTTTGTTTTTTCAATAACCACGCATAAACGTTATTCCTTCAAAAATACAAACATGTACATACATGTTCCTCACATATTATGGTAGTCTAGTTCATGCTGTATACAGTGTAATGACACCTTTTCCATTAATATGTTTATGAACAACTGAAAAAAGCAAAAATGTCAGGGCATGTCAAAACCTGTGAAAGAGCCTTTACATTTGCCAAAAATATATTTAAAAAAAATTGTTATTAAACAAGCAAGCACAGCCCAGTGAGAAAAAGTAATGCAAAAGTAACATAACACATTATTCCATAAAAAGTAACTAATGCAATTAGTTACTTTTTTAGAGAGTAATGCAATATTGTAATACATTACTTTTAAAAGTAACTTACTGATTATTATTATTAGAATATTAGGCTACTTTTATGTTGTTATTATTAGACTATGAATATTAATTATGTTGCATGCTTAGAAGCTCCAGGAGGTCATGAGGCCACCTCAGCCTAATCAAATTAAAATTCATGAGTTTTAAGCATAGTACAATTTGTAATTTCACCATCCTGCAACCAAAATTATTTGGTACAACAAAATACCAAATCATTGCCATTGTTCCATATTGAAAATATTTGTCCAACCTGCAGTGGCGATGACCACGTGTGGCCCTGTGCCGTAGCTTAAAGAGACAATTTTCTTCCCACACAAAATGTCGATCCGCCTGGGCTCAATGGTGCTCTGCGTGTCCCCGAGCCCCAGACAGCCACTGCAGTTTGTCCCCAGTGCAAACACCTGCAGGGAGACACACAAACACATGAGTTTAAGTATTAATGGTTCTCACATCAGGTTTATATTTAGTTTACTTATATTTCATTATGGACCATGGGCCAAGGTCAGATATACTAAACAGGGTAAATTAACATGAAACTGCAATCTCTTAAAGGGATAGTTCAACCAAAAATGAAAATTTGATGTTTATCTGCTTACCCCCAGGATTAAAATCCAAGATGTAGGTGACTTTGTTTCTTCAGTAGAACACAAATGATGATTTTTATCTCCAACCAACCATTATAGTCTGTCAGTCGTATAATGCATGTCAATGGGAATTCCATCTATAAGTCAAAAAAACATGCACAGACAAATCCAAATTAAACCCTGTGGCTCATGACGACACATTGATGTCCTAAGACACAGAACGATCGGTTTGTGGGAGAAACCGAACAGTATTTATATCATTTTTTTACCTCTAATACACCACTATGTCCAACTGCCTTGAGAATCCGGTTGGTGAGGTCTGAAAACGCACTCTGATGACGGAAGTGATCTCTCGCGTGTATGTCAATGAGTGCGAGACATCACTTCCAGCATCAGAGTGCATTCAGACCTAACCAAACAGATGCTCAAGGCAGTTGGACATAGTTTCGTGTCTTAGGACATCAATGTGTCGTCACGAGCTGCAGGGTTTAATTTGGATTTGTCTGTGCATGTTTTTTTGACTCTTATAGATGAAATTCCCATTGACATCCATTATACGACTGACAGACCGCAACGGTTGCAGTTAAAAATCATAATTTGTGTAATGGCGGGGCTGTTGAATATTATTATAATATGCAAAACAGTTACCCAGTCATAGTGGTGGGCATTTACTTCAAAGTCTTGAAAGCAGCACATCTATCAAAACTAAGTGTTTCAAAAAGAGGATCAAAAACAGGATAGACAATAGCCTATTACTTCTAAATTAGGATGTTTTTGATGTAAAATTCTTACTAACATTAAGAGTGGACCTCAAAGAACATTATAACAATTTTTTGAACATGCAGTTCATGACCTCTTTAAAATACTCTACTCCCTTAAATCTTGTTTCTGAAAGAGAAACTCCAAAAAAGGCAGCCACAAAAATAACCGCATCCGTGCCTTTTCATCGCAAGTTTTTCACTTTGTGTCTTCCAGACTTTAGTTGTTTTAACACCAAAAGAGGCAGCAAAAATGGCTGCCACTGCTCCTGGTGTGTGTGTGTGTGTGTGTGTGTGTGTTCAATACTCACTAATGGGTGCATACACTTGAATGTGTGAAATGCAGAGCACATATTTCGAGTATGGGACACCATACTTGGCCAGATGTCATGTCCATATTGTGTTGAAAACACATGAGAGAAAATTTCTCAAGAGTCTCTTTAATGATTTCTCAAGAGTCGCTTTGTTAACCTTTCTTTAAGTAAATGGTGCCTTAAGTGCTCTCCTTTTTTTGTTTTTACTCAAATTCTTGATAAATAAAATAATTAATAAAAACAAAAAAAGGAAAACAGAACTAAAAAAGGAAGTGTCCAGGCTCAGGACATTCACCAGAGCTCCTCTCAGGAAGCAAACAAGGCTTGTGTTAGTATTACAGGACTAAATATAGCCTTATTCTATCTGCTTATCATCAGCCCAAGATCACTCTGGCTTTGTCTCTGCCTCTTTTCTATCAGCATATGTGTGCATGCCAGGGCTCAACAAAACATTTTTGTCTGCTGTAGATTAGATTTTTAATCACCATGACACATATTCATGAGCCAACTTTTTTATGTGTCAGAGTATTGCACCAATACTAAAATTCTGTTTATAATTGTTTTTATGTTATGGCATATACAATTCTGTACTATACTGTCTAAAAATGTAAATAAAACACTAGAAATAAAATTAGTAAAATTAAGTGAATTTAGGCATTATAATATTATAAGAAAGATGGATAAACGTTTTTAGAACTACTAAAGATTATATTTACAGTCCCAGCGTTTTTACAGAGATGAAAGTTGAGCGAAAGATGATATAATATTGGCTGATATATGTCCAATATGGATATATACATATTTATACACTAATGTTAAAAATGTAATGTTTTTGAAAGAAATCTCTTATGCTCACCATGGCTGCATATATTTTACCAAAAAGACAGTAAGAATAGTATTATTGTGAATATTATTACAATTTAAAAGTTTTCTATTTGAATATATGTTAAAATGTCATTTATTCCTGTGATCAAAGCTGAATTTTCAGCATCACTACTCCAGTCTTCAGTGTCACATGACAATGTGCTGATTTGCAGTTCAAGAAACATTTCTGATTATAATCAATGATAAAAACAGTTGTGCTGCTTCATTTTTGTTTGTGATACAATTTTTTTCAGGATTCTCTGATGAATAGAACTTAAAAAGAACAGCATTTATTTGAAATTATGAAATTTTTGTAACATTATAAATGTCTTTTCACTCACTTTTGATCAATTTAATGCATCCTTTTTCTTTTTAACCCAAACTTTTGAATGGTAGTGTAGATACCAATTAGTACATTAAAAAATCAGTATGCCTATATAAATCCTTAATTCTGTCAGGACCACTATCGTCAAATATGATAGATAATGCATAGAGTTTGTATTGGCGGTATGGTTCTGTTCTGGGCAAGAACTCCCTGCGCATCCATGCAGCCTAGCATGGATAATAGCAGGGAGAGCAGCAATAAACCCCCTAGGGTAAACAGAACAGGACCAACATGCAGATATCATTAAATGTCATGATTTAACGTACACATATTTTGAGAATTAGTCTGATTCAGGGGAAATAATAAGGCCAATCCTGACTGAAGAGAGGAGGAGCTGGGGATGGAGTAGGGTAATTTGCTCCTTTGAAATGCAATAGCTGCTGATAATACTGAGGAGCTTATATATAGATGCCGTAATAGGCGTTGTATTCCTATAGGTAGACATAAGTCACCTGGGAGTCAGCTGATGCAAGCTTGACTGACGTGACCTGCCAGAACTGACGCTAACGCTAGATAATTTATATTTTAATTAATATTACACTTTTTTTTTTAAAAAAATTAGCAATATAATAGTTATAAATGTACTCTTATTATGTAAAACAATTCACAATACTTCTGATTGATTTGTCAATTTGAAGCTCTTCTTACTGCAGCATCCTTATTGTTGAATCCTGATGTGTGTGTGTGAGCGACGGAGCACGAGCTCCACCCAACCTAATGAACAGCGAGGATCTCTGCTCATTTATGCTTAATCTGTCCATTAAAGGCTTTCAGCATTTCTGCACCTCATCATTGACGGTAACGTAGATGGCCTCATTGGCAGCGCTGCCGAACACACAGGCTTGACGGACGAGCCGCAGCTCCTCAGGGGGCAGGAGGGCGAACACTGGCCACTTTCCCACGTCCAGCATACTATTCTGTGATATAACACATACACTCATGTTAAGAAAGCATCAGCTGCATCTCAAAACATAGTTAGCTGCCTAACTAGACAATATTTTTGGAAAACACTGGTTTTGAGACACAGCCTAACATGTTGGATATCTATAATACATGGAATCACTATTTTAAGCACATAGATCTTGGTGTTATTTAAGACAGGGTTTTTCAAACCAGAGGGCCACAGTGTTGGGGGGGAGGGTCAGTGGAAAAGTTCTGCTTTTTTCTGAGGCAAACAGGTAACTTACTTTTTTAAGTTAAACCAACAATTATTTACTACAGTGTATGTACATTAGAGTTGTATGTTATCATAAGTTGTTAAATTAATGTTTATAGCATTATTTTAGTGACGTGTGTTATCATGATGGTGTTTAGTATTTGTGTTTATGACACAGTGCACCTTCCATATATTACTTATTATACTTAAATATATTGTTATTTTTACACTGCTTTAGAAAAAAGCAGGGTAAAAAAAAAGTAAAAAATAATATATCTAATTTTATATAATATATAACTAACAAAATAAATGTGATTAAATTAAAATAAAATAAAAATTAATAAAATAAATTGATTAAAATAAATAATTAAAATAACATCTGATTTAAATAGATTATAAATGAAAACATTTGATTAAAATACATTTTATTTATAATAAATGAATAAAATACAACTTACATCTAATAGTTTAGTACTACAGTGAATAAAAAATGCACATAATATTAATTTTTCACGGTATTAATTGGGTTGTGACCACCTAAAAGATTGAAAAGTGCTGCTTTACAGATACAGTGGAAAGTACAATGTAATTTTCATTGAAAGATAGATGTACCATCAATAAGTGTTTACTACAGTGTTTATGAATATGCAGAAAGGTAGTTCAATGGTGTGCTAGGAAAAAAGTAGCATGGTCCCACAAAAGCACTTTATTGTAAGGGAAATACCAGGACATATGTATATGAACTAAATATTTGCAGTTTAAATGAAATAATAAAGCAACATTGACTAATATATGGAACATTTTACTGAAGTAACAGTTAGCTCTGAGGCAGGTTAGATGACCTGGCGTAGATAAAAAAAGTGCACTGCTAAAAATAAAAAAGAATGTACCCATACAACAACTTCTACAATGCTTGTTATCAAACATCTAACGTTAGTCAGGGTTAGGATGTATAAATAAATGTTTATGTAAATAAACGCGCGTGTTGTTACTCGGCTGTTAGCTAACAAGCTAACATTTATATTCATTATTCCTCTTTTTACAAAGATGAAAACAGTTCAAAATCTAGCATACACCTCACGCTAAAATGTTATAATATACGGTCTGCAGCTGAATAGCAGTTGTTATAACATATCTAGAGGTGTTTGAATGGGTTAAGCTGCTAGCGGATGTTAGCCGGCTGGATAGACAGATTGGCGTCATGAAGAAGTGTCAATCCAACTCACCGCGAGGTTTTAAAATTAAAACTCTCTAAATATTTACCTTGTATTAATATAAACTCCAAAGTCTTCATTCCGGGTGTCAAAGGGGTAACTTAACGTACGTAGATTAGGAAAAACGGTCAGTTTTGAATGGCTAGGAGAGATGAAAACAGAGCTGTGGATGTCTGCAGTCTTCTTCTCTGTTGGCAGTGTGTGTCATATGGGTGGATTGTAATCTGGATTCGAGCCAAACTTCCCTTATAAACAAATTACCATGGCAACTACAGTAAAATGGCATGGACAGGAGTGTAAAAAGTTGTCAGAAAAAATACTTAAGTGAAAGTGTAGATAATGAGTTAAAATTTGACTCATTTAAAGGTCCAATTTAGCCAAAAAACAAACAAGTGAAAGTAATAATAATAATAATAGCCTAATAATAATAAAAAGTACCACTCTAACATTCAACACTTTTTAATGATGTTATGTATTATGATAATGACAGAATCTTAATTTCGGGGTGAACTATCCCTTTAAGTATTGTAATCAAGTAAGTATTTTATATAACATTGTGGTTAAATGTGAAATATTAATGATATACACAGTGTAAACTATACATTAAGACTCATTGATTATTTGATAAAACCATTGTGGCATAAATACTACTCTCTCTCTCTCTCTCTCTCTCTCTCTCTCTCTCTCTCTCTATATATATATATATATATATATATATATATATATATATATATATATATTTGGCAACAAAAAGGCTATAAAATGACATATTCCAATTGTGACAATGATCTGTCACATGACCGGTCTCAATGATCTGTGAATTGTATCTTTTCTCTCGGGAAAAATTATTTAAAGGGTTAGTTCACCCAAAAATGAAATTTCTGTCATTAAGTACTCACTCACATTCAACAATTTCTTCTCTACCCTGTCAGGCTCGAATGCAGTTGACGCAGTGAACGCAGTTCAGCGTTTCTATGTTTACGTCTGAATGCCGACTCTCTATTGGCCGGCTTTGTTGAATGTTGTTATTTTTGTTTTGTTTTTGCACACAAAAAGTATTTTTGTTGCTTTATAACATTAAGGTTGAACCACTGTAGTCACATGGACTAATTTAACAATGTCTTTACTACTTTTTTGAACCTTGAATGATAACCTTGGTAATTATGTTGCTTACTATGGGGGTTAAAAAAAAATTTTTTTTAAACTTTAATTTCATAAAACATTTCTTAACTTTTGTTCCGAAGATGAACGAAGGTCTTAAGGGTTTGAAACGACATGAGGGTGAGTAATTAATTACATAAATTTCATTTTTGGGTGAATTACCCCTTTATTTACTTTATTCTAACCAGGACTTTATAAGGTTTGTGTTGAAGGGGGTGGAAATTACAGTTCTCTTAAAACAGTGTATCTATTCTGGTATTTATGTTATAGGCAATGTCTGTATTTGGCTGAGGGTCCGTCTGACCCATGTCAGGAATGCAGTAACAGCATTTACTCATTTATCTTGGCTTATAAAAAGAATAAAAATGGACTTGTTTTGTAATGAATTAATTTGCTCACACAGCCAAATTAAGCCAGAGTTATATTTTGTAAAAGGAAAAGTGTCCATTTGAACTTCTAATTCATTTTATTCTGCTGTTCTCATGAGCTGTATGAGACATGTAAAGATATGAAGGTCAATAACGCACTACACGTATATAACGCACAATAATCCAGCACATATGCATACTTAGTATGTGTTATTCTTTTTAAGATTTATATAGTATAATTTATCACTATATGTTAAACTATGACATCAAATCATGTGCAGAGGTTTGCGTCAGTGCCATGTGTGGATATAGTTTTAAAGTTCCAGTAAAGTCCTGACAGAACTCAGCCTAAAAAGGAAATGTTTTATCTAATTGTGATTGCAGTGTTTGTTTAATATTATTTTTAGAGGCATGTGACCATGCCAAGGAAATAGACTCCATGAGAATTCAACAGTGTTGAATTGTCCCCTTCCGGAATTTACGACTAAAAAATTTAAATGAGCTCATTTGCGTAATGAATCGAATACCATGTTCAGATGGTAAAAAGCTAATTGTAGTGTTAACCTCTGTACTGTTAACTCTTAAGAGGCTGGTGGTTTGAGGGCCTGGCATAAACAAATTTTGAAGGAGTGGTGACACTCTGGAAAACAAACAAACATTTTTTGTAGTTATTCAACAAAACCTGTTGAAAATGTTTTTATTTTCTGGCTCCCTCCCGTGGTGCAAGGGAAGAAGTGCGGGAGCCTCAACCCGCCCCCGTCCTATGAAACTCTTCCATGAGTGTGGGGTCAAGGATTTCATCCACATCGACCCAGGATCGCTCCTCCGGGCCATACACCTCCCAGTCGACCAGATACTGGAGTTTTCTGCCCCGGCACCTGGAACCGAGTAGTTCTCGAACTTGATAAGCCTCCTCGCCCTCGATCAGGATGGCTGGGTGGCTGTGGGCTTCGACTCCGTCCGACTCTCCCCTCAGACCACCAGAGGGTTTCAGAAGCGAGACATGAAAAGTGGGAGAAACATGATAGTTAGAAGGCAAGTCAAGCCAAAATGACACTGGAGTAATTTGTTTTATGATTTTGAAAGGCCCTACATAGCTTTTTTGCAGTTTTTGCATGGAAGTCTGAGGCGAAGATCCCTTGTGGATAGCCAGACCCACTGACCCACGGTGTATTCAGGACTGGACGTTGATGACGATTGGCTTGTTCCTCCTGCCTCCATACGGCGCCTTGCAAATGGGTATGTGCCTGGTTCCAGGTATCCTCACTCCGCTGTAGCCACTCTGTTACGGATGGGAGGTTGGACAGTTCGCCAGACCAAGGGAAAAGTGGAGGTTGGTAGCCACTTGTACACACTTGAAGGGAGTTAATCCAGTAACAGGTTTCTGTATGGAATTTTGTGCATATTCGGCCCACATCAGGGGCTTGGTTTTGCTGGCAATAGGTCCTCAGAAATCTCATGAGTTCTTAATTGATGCTTTTGGTTGGTGACCAGATGTGAGGCTGACATTGACATTGAGATGCTTGAAGAAAGCTGCCCATACTTGAGAAGTGAATTGTGGTCCTCGGTCTGAAACAATGTCTTCAGGTAAGCCATAAAAGCAGAAGACATACTCACAAAGAGTTTCTGCGGTTTTGAATGCTGTGGGCAATTTGGGTAGTGGAATGAGTCAACAGGACTTTGAGAATCGGTCAATGACTGTGAGGATGACTGTGTTACCACGGGACTCAGGGAGATCAGTAATAAAATCGATGGCTATGTGAGACCATGGACGTTGTGGAATGGATAGTGGTTGAAGAAGACCAGCTGGGAGTTGTCGGGATGGTTTGGAGGTATGGCAAGCTGTACAGTTATTGACAAATTGGGTGGTATCTGCAAGCATTGTGGACCACCAGAAGTGGTTTCATAGTAGGTAGAATGTGGCAGTAATACCTGGATGACCAAAACTGGGAAAGGCGTGGACTTGATGCAGGAGCTTGGTGCGAAGAGGAGCAGGAACAAATATGCGATCTTGGGGACATTCTGGGGGTGGTGAGTTCTGTTCATTGAGGTGTGCGATCTCTGTCATGATATCCCATTGGACTGGAGCGATTAGCAGTTTCTCTGAGAGGATGTGATCCTCCATGTCAGGCATTTCAATCTCCTCTACTTGCCGGGACAATGCATCAGCCTTGGTATTTTTGTACCCTGGTCGATATGTGACAGTAAACTGGAATGTAGTAAAGAACATGGCCCATCTTGCCTGTCTGGGATTTAGTCGTTTGGCTGAACACAAGTATTCCAGGAATAGAATTGTGAGAATTGTGAACGGATGTTGCGCTCCCTCCAATCAGTGTCGCCACTCCTCTAATGCTGCCTTCATAGCCAGCAGCTCATGATTGCCCATATCGTAATTTCTTTTGGCTGCTGATAACTTCCATGAGAAGAACGCACAGGGAAACATTTTGGCAGGATTCCTGTGGCGTTGTAAGAGGATGGCCCCGATGCCAGTGTTGGATGCATGGACTTCCACGATGAAGGGGAGTTCTGGGTCTGGATAGCGGAGAATGGGAGCAGAGGTGAACCGTTCCTTGAGGTCCTGAAAGGCCTGTAGAGCTTCGTGGGACTAGGTGAAATGTGAGGATGTGCGTTTGGTCATGGCAGTTAACGGAGCAGCAGTGTCACAGAAGTTCCTAATGAACCGCCTGTAGAAGTTGGCGAACCCCAGGAAGCGCTGTAGTTCCTTCAGTGTGCGTGGTTGAGGCCAATCCAGCACCGCCTTTACTTTGCCCTCGTCCATAGCCACTACCTCGTGACTGATTATGTAGCCCAAGAATGAAGTGGATGTACGATGGAACTCACATTTTTCGGCTTTGGCGTAGAGTTGGTGGTGGATCAAGCATTGTAGTACAGCTCTAACATGTTGAATATGTTCAAAGGTGTTGGAATATATGAGAATGTCGTCTATGTATACAATGACCCAACGGTTGAGCATGTCCCGGAAGACATCGGTGACGAATGACTGGAACACAGAAGGACAGTTGGCCAATTAGAAGAGTTTCATAGTGACCAGTGGCTGTGGAGAAGGCTGTCTTCCATTCATCACCCTCTCTGATGCGAATAAAGTTGTAGGCACTCCGAAGTCCAGTTTGGTGAAATATTTGTCCCTTCTTAACTGCTCGAGGGCTGCGGGTACCAAAGGCAAGTTGATTACAGAATGTTGTAATACCAAATCATGAAAATAATTTTTTATAGTGTGATAATCAAAAACTAAGAAGATTGAAGAATCTATCTATCTATCTGTCTGTATACTGGATATGCTTATATGCATATAACGCTTCTGATATTTCAAACTTCTGCAATCAGGACTGACTGGGTGTGTCTGTAGTCTGTGAAATCGTGTCATTTCTCTGGAGCAGCAGTTGTGTAGACTCATGCCTTTTTGTGGCTTCATCTCTTCAGTCAATGCATAGGATTTAGCTTATATTTGTGGTAATTGGAATTTTTGGATTTAGTTATTTTGACAACTTCTTCACAGGTACGTGCATTAGATGTTTCAATGGACTATTGAAGCATATACTGTAATTTTACCATATGTATTATTATAATTTGTTATAATGATATTGCTGTTAAAAAATATCTATTTGTAGATGGTGCTAAAGAATTTATCTCTTCCTTTAGGCAGACATGGCAAACCAGACCAATTATCTAAAAATGTGTTCCTTATGGGTCTTTGCTTAATAATATACAGTATATTTTCAAATGCTGTGTTTGGTGTTTTTTAAGGTCGCATTTAAGTGATCAAGACTTTGAATTAAACAGGCTTTTATCAATAACATCAACAGCTGTTACTGAAAAACAAAATCCTAACATCCCTTTGTTGGCATAAGTTTGCATATCTTCCTCATTTTTCTTTGCATGCCAGTATATTTATCCAGTTTGTGTCATGGTTGAGTTCTTTTGGTTCCTGCACTGAATTATGCTATTCTTACTCAAACTCGGTGCTTTTACCTTGATCACTAAGTACATTTTACTGCAGATATCAGATGTGCATTTTTCTTATCTATTTAACCTTGGATAATCAATACCAGATTCAACTAATGAATAGAGGATGGTTTTGACTGTTTAGTGTTTCAGATACAAATAAGAAAAAAATATTCCAATTATTTTTTATTTAGATATGTCCAACAGTGAACACAAATGGTGAGCATTTCTGCTACATTGTAAATTATGTTCTGCGTTCAGCAGTAATCTGTGGTGGAAATAGAATAAAAAATGGCCAACCCCTTTGTTTTTCTTATGGTAAATCTCATAACCATCATTTTATGTATCCTAAATATTTACATTTAAGCAATATTTTCCTTTTTGTCATAATTTACAATAATACATTTTACAAGCAAATACTAACATTTCATGTTTAATTCAATATTTTACTTTCAGATTCTTTGTAAAACGAACTAGCAATTTCTGAGGGAAAAATGTTTCTTCATTTTATAGCTTCATTGGAAACTATGCACAATATAAAATATATATTTGTAAAATATAAGTGACATTTACCTTGATTTTTCATTATTTTCTTCACACATTATAACTCTTCACTGTCTTCATGATAAACAAGTACACAAAGGTTTTTGGTAAAACCTTTATTAAGAGCTAAATTTTTTGTGATGGAAATAATGTTAAACAGAAATGAAAAATTAATCTAAATCATCTTCACATAGTAAATAATGAAATGGTGTAGGCCTGTGTTTATTTCAACCATTGTTTAGATCATTTAAATATGAAACTCATATGGTATCATAGATTTTCATGCCCCTCTGCTTTCAAAGTTACAGTTCTCACAGTTGCTTTGGCTCAACTGTCTCTATCCCTATATGTCTTAAAGGGTTAGTTCACCCTAAAATGAAAATTCTGTCATTAATTACTCACCTTCATGTCGTTCCAAAGCCGTAAGACTTACTTTCTTCTTCAGAACACAAATTAAGATATTTTTCATGAAATCTGATGGCTCAGTGAGGCCTGCATTGTCAGCAAGATAATTAACACTTTCAATCGCCCATAAAGCTACTAAAGACATATTTAAAACAGGTCATGTGACTACAGGGGTTCAACCTTAATGTGACGAAAACACTTTTTGTGCACCAAAAAAAACAAAATAATGACTTTATTCAGCAATATCTAGTGATGGGTGATTTCAAAACACTGCTTCATGAAGCTTCAGAGCTTTACAAATCTTTTATTTCGAATTAGTGGTTTGAAGCGTTACATTGGCTGAGGTTACAGTGAGGGGTAGGTTTAGGGATCAGTGTTTGGTGTAGGCAATCGTCACTGTGATTAACATGACCAATGAAATCTTTAGAATCGGCTCCAGGGAGGGATTTCCGCTGAAATGGTTTGGGGGAAAAAACTAAAAAAATAAATCACACACCAAAAACTGGGCAATTTGCTTAAACAATTAAGAAATTCAAATCTGGTGTAAACACGAAATTAAGGGCCAGTATTATCTCAACAGAGCAAATTATCGTGAGACCACAAACCCATAAAAGTGCCGATGGGAAATGACAAAAAGTTCTGCAGGTGATTTACTTACAATGTGCAAACTAAAGTGGTGTTAAGTGCAGGCAAATATGGTGTCCCATACTCGGAATTTGTGCTCTGTATTTCACCCATCCATGTGCACACACACAGCAGTGAGAATTGAACACACACACCCAAAGCAGTGGAAAGCTATTTTTGCTGCGGAAACCCGGGGAGCGATTGAGGGTTTGGTGCTTTGCTCAAGGGCACCTCAGGTGTGGGTAATGAGAGTGGAAAAGAGTGTTGTTCATTTACTCCCATCACCTACATTTCCTGCTGGAGTCTCGAACATGTGACCTTCGAGTTACAAGTCCGACTCCAAGGACCAAGGGCCATTAGGCCACAACTGCCTGAAAAAATGTAATTAATGAAAATGAAATTAAAGAACACAGACACAGATGTCATGAGCACTTCAGAATTACAATTTCCTGATAATTTACTCACCCCCATGTCATTCAAGATGTTTATGTCTTTCTTTCTTCAGTCAAAAAGAAATTATGGTTTTTGAGGAAAACATTCCAGGATTTTTCTCCATATAGTGGACTTTAACGGCGTACAACAGGCTCTACTTTTTAACCACAAATGCTCATCTTGCACTACATCATGCATGACCTTTCTAACATGATTATGTAATGCGTGGTGCATCGCAGAGCCAGTGCAAGGCGAGCACTTGTGGTTAAAATGTATATCTTTTTTTTTTTTTAGAAAATGACCGATTGTTTTGCTTGATAAGACCCTTATTCCTCGTCTGGGATCATGTAGAGCCTTCAACCCGTTGGTAGCCGTTGAAGTCCGCTATATGGAAAAAAATCCTGGAATGATTTCCTCAAAAACCTTATGTCTTACCCTGCATCCCAATGTGCATACTATCCATCCTAAATAGTATGTGAGATTAGTGTGTCCCAAAGCATAGTATGTTGAAAAGAGTATGCCAAAAGTCCCCGGATGGTCTACTATTTCCGGTAGATTTTCGAAGTGTGGATCCGTGCACACTATAAAGGCTAATATTGCCCACAACCCATTGCGCATTGGACAAGGATTCAGTTCAGAACTACAAACGCGAGTAAAAAGTGTTAAAAAACTACAAAACATGGCGGATACTCGCGATCGACGCTGAGAGATTTGAGTGACTAATAATCAGTTTAACCTGATAGAAAATATATATTTAATGTTACCCGTGTTATTTTTCATCTGCAAATACCAATGTGGACTTTTATAAAGATCCGAATAGCCATTAACTTTTAAATGCATCATTATGCATAAATATGAGGACAGTTCTCCACATGAAAGACCCGCGACTGCAGATCAACGTGCTGCATTTCTCTCCGATACGGTAGGAAATTAACTAAATGAAATGTGGAGGACGTAAGATGATTGACAGGCCAGTTTACGGTGACAGGATGCGACAGAGAGAATTGACGCGATTGTATGACGTGTTAGTATGTCCCAAAGCTTGTCTACTCTTTTGCTACACACTCAAAAGTAAGTACTTTTTGTTCACAGAAAGAGTACATACTTTTAGGGCGTAGTATAAGTAGGCGAATTGGAACGCAGCAACAGACACGTCAGGTTCCAACCTCCACCAATCACAACGCACACCATCTCCCGAGTACTGATCACCGCCACCTGCACCTCATTACCTCACTCATCATCACCAGTATAAAGCACACACAGCACTACTTGTCCGGTCTCGTTCGCATATACCCAGTGTGATGCTTACCTCAAGGACTACTCTTCATATACTTACCTGTCTCCAGCGTGTCTCCTTCCCATTGTGTTCCTCGTCTGCTGTGTGTGTGTTTACACCAACTCCATTGTTCTCCAGCGTTCTCCAGTCTTCAGCATTACTCCAACTACAAAAGAAAGGACAGTAATTGTCTCATTCATATCTACTCCACGAATTCCAAGTATCTGTTAACTCACCTGTTTCATCCATTTGCTCTGCTGTGGTTCAATAAACTCTTCATTACCTATTACGTCTGTGTCCGTCTCCAGTGTACTGTAACACCTTAATTTCTTTTCAACTGAAGAAAGAAATGACAAAAATGACAATTAAAATTAAAGAACACAGATGTCAGGTGCTTAAGACAAGCTTTTTTGGATGTGTAAACTGCCCCTGGGGTGAAAATCAAGTTTTTCTCTCTTTTTGTGTTACTGGATCTTAGTGCTGCATTTGATAGTATTGATCACAATATTCTTTTAAATAGACTCAAATTATGTTGGCATTAGTAGAACTGCATTGGCATGGTTTAGATCATACTTATCTGACAGTTATCAGTTTTGTAGTAGTAAACGAAGAGATGTCATATTGATCACAAGTTCAATATGGAGTACCGCAAGGCTCAGTATTAGGACCGTTACTTTTCACTCTGTACATGCTACCCTTGGGAGATATCATTAGGAAGCATGGCGTTAGTTTTCACTGTTACGCCGATGATACTCAGCTCTATATTTCTTCGCACCCTGACAAGTCTTACCAATTCACAAAATTAACGCATTATTAGTTAAATTAATGCATAGCTGATATATAAAATTGGATGACCAGTAATTTACTACTACTAAATTCCGAAAAACATAGATTCTAATTATTGGACCAAAAACTTCTTCACATAATAACCTAGGATACTGTCTAACACTTGATGGATGTTCTGTTAAATCTTTGTCATTAGTTAGGAACCTGGGTGTGCTCTTTGATACCAATCTTTCATTTAAAGGCCATGTTACTAGAATCTGTAAAACCGCATTCTTACATCTTAAAAATATATTTAAATTACGACATATGCTCTCAATGACAAAAGCAGAACAGAACGTTCATGACCTCAAGGCTAGATTACTGCAACGCTCTAATGGGTGGTTGTTCTGCTAGCTTGATAAATAAACTACAGCTCGTACAAAATGCAGCAGCTAGAGTTCTTACTAGAACTAGGAAGTATGACCATATTTGCCCAGTTCTGTCAACAATGCATTGGCTTCCTGTTAATGCATTATAATCCTTCACGTCTATTGCGATCTCAGAATTCAGGCCAGCTGATAATACCTAGAATATCAAAATCAACCGCAGGCGGTAGATCCTTCTCCTATTTGGCACCTAAACTCTGGAACAATCTTCCTAGCATTGTTAGGGAAGTAGACACACTCTGTCAATTTAAATCTAGACTAAAAACACATCTCTTTAACCTGGCATACACATAAACCATTATCAATTTATATTTTCAAATCCATTAAAGGATTATTAGACTGCATAAATTAGGTCAGCCGGAACTGGGAACACTTCCTATAACACCAGATGTACTCGTTACATCGGAAGAAGAATGGCATCTCATTTAGTCAACTAGATCATCCACTGTGAAGGCCTCATCGACACGACAGCCAGTGGCACAGCTCCTCAAAAAACCGTCCATACCGGCACGATGAATACGATCCTCAACTAGATTGAACTGGAATAAATACTTTGAATGTTGCGATCCTTACGGACATATGATAGCTACCTGAATCGTAACAAAGCATTGTTCACCAGAGGAGAACTACCCCCCCGACTAAGCGTGTTTTTTTTTTTTTTTTATTTGCCACCTGATGTCACCTGTTGGAGTGTGGGTTCCTTGCCACTGTCGCCTTTGGCTTGCTTAGTTGGGGACACTTGACATTTGATATTCAACAGTGCTTTGCATCTGCCCGCATTGACACTATTCTTTAAGAGCTGCTGTGCAGCCAAAATTATATACCAGTTATCACTGTAAAGCTGCTTTAACATAATCGGCGTTGTAAAAAGTGCTATATAAATAAAGGTGACTTGACTTGGTGTTGCATTAAGAAAATCTATGTGGAATTTCATCAGTCAACACCATTGCTGAGTATTTTTTCCTTAAAATGGCAGTGAACACACAAACATGTAACCAATCCCATCAACGTGCGTGGCTTTTCTCCACTGACTTTCTATGATGGGGTGTCCAGTCCTACTGGAGGGCCAACGTCCTGCACACTTTAGCTCCAACCTGTTCCAATACACTTGCTTAAAATTTTCTAGTGCAGAGGTCTTCAACATAGCTGTGCTGGCTGGGGCTGTCCTGCAAAATTTATTTCCAACCTGCTTCAGCACACCTGCCTGTGATTTTCAAGCAATCCAGAAGAGCTTAATTAGCTGGTTCAGGTTTGAAATAATTTACTATACTCTCATTCACTGTTCCCTAAATTAATGCACTAATATAGTTAACTTGAGGAAGTACGGAGCCCCGCATATGACATGCAAGAAAAAAATTAAATCATGCACACGATTTACAAATTCATTCCCTCGATATACTAAATCGTTCCCTCGATTTATAAATCATGTGCATGATTTATAAATCGAGGAAACAAAATGGTAAATTGTGCACACATTTTAGTAAATTGAGGGAATGAATTAGTAAATCGTGTGCACGATTTAGCCAGAGATTGTATATAATGGGGAGATAAGAGGGTCTGTATCTCTTACCTTTGGAGAAAGTGTAACGGCTAACTTAATCACGTGAGGCACCTCTCAGCCTATCATGTAATGGCAATGATGTCAGTCGCAACATTCCCTAACTAAAATCTACATATAGTTCCCAACGAAAGTATTGTTTAGTGTAAAACATGCTGAAGATTGGCAAACAGGCTGTCCTTTAATTAAATGATTAGCTATTTCCCCACAAAAGCTGTTTAATCAGCATAGTGAAGCCTCTCATCCATTGACTTCCATTCAAAAAACAGCCTCTGGTCTCATTCCCTGTGTACCGTGGGGGGCGGAGCGTTAGCTTTAGCCGTTACGCTTTTTTGGCTAAAGGTTGCAGGCTTGCCTTCCAGTGGCTTTGATTTTGATAGAAGTAAATGAAAATGCGTGAGCAAATTCGGACACTGAGTGTATCGGAAGAGTTTGTATAGTTTGTGCTTGCTGTTTAATAATCACTTGAAACTGGCAGCAGTAATGAAAATATTTATTTTGATCCCTGTTGTGGAAACTAGCATGTACACTCAAAAAAATGATTCTAGCTGCTTGTTCAGTTTATTTAAATAAAATAAGCTGAACCAACACAAATCTTTAGTTTTTTACTTAATTGGCATTTGCACTCAATTGTATTATGTTAAATGAAATTAAATTTGCAAAATGTTAGGTCAACCTAAACCATTTGCGTTGGGACTACATGAATCATTTATGTTGCATTGATTGAACCTGGGCAGTGGATTTCTAGTTCCCAGCATGCTTTGCGTAGGGAAAGATTGGGACAGTAAATGTTGAACTTAAGTGCTGTTTAATGTGTTTTTTAGTAAAGGGAAATACCTTTTAAAGTTTGATGTTCAGTTATATTTGACATTTAAAAGAGTTTATGTTATGTCGATTTTTTGAGGTTACCATTATGCTGAAGTGTAGACCTTCTGGTTAGGCTCTAGGTGGCTATGTAAAACAAATTTATATTGTTCTCAATGAGCATTAACTGTGTTCAAGCCAGTGATGAGAAGTTCTTTATCTGATCATTACTTGCATGCTATAAATGTTACTTAGCATATGAAAAAGTGTTATTTTAGTTTTTATAGAAATATAAATAAATTAGTTTGAGGGCCAGCACAAAATTTACACAGTCTACATATGGTCATCAGCTTTTCTCCTCTCAATGGTCATGAAACATGTATGTCTGTGTACATCAGCTACTCAAAACCTAAGCACAAGCGCACATCTTCACCATGATGGTAACAAAAAACAAAAAAAAAAGCACTGGTTGGATCAACAAGAATGAATTATGTTCAGGAAACATACACAGAATACGTCAAATGAAACTGGTGTGATCTCATTCAATTAGGATGAATTTTACTCATCAGTACAATTAACCTAGCTTAAGTTCAAATAAATCAGTTCAACTGTGTGGAAATAGGTGTCATAATTGAATTAAGTTAGACCAACAAGTTATTTTTTTGAGTGTATAAACCTTAATTAAACACTTGAATAATCAATTAAAAAAGTTATGATATTACGCTGTAGCCACATTGGACCAGGAAGGATGGATGGATGGATGGATGGATGGATGGATGATTCAGCTGTGGGCTCCATCTTCTGGCAAGATATGGGAATTATCGTTATGTGTCAGACGTTGTAGAGAGCGAAACATAAAATGCATTCCCATTCTGACACATCGACTTGTAGACGGCCCTGGGTACCAATGGAGCTACGATCAACTTAGGCTTACGATGCTTTTGGGAAACGCAGCCCTGTATAATTCACTCTTCCTCTTCTACTTCTGAAATAGTTTCAGGTTCAAACATATATGGCTGGATTAAACCAAAATTTCCACGTTTAGCATTTACAACAGTTGGGTTGTCCGAGCTGGTGTGATTGAGTGGAGGCGGAGACCAATTTACATATTCATGGTTCCACTACCAAATAAAGTTCCATTCAATCTATCTCATGAAAGAGTCATTTTCACAGAAAAAAAAAAAGTTTAAATATGTCATTTTGATGATCAAAGGTGAATGTTAAAGAGATTCTGGTTAACCCAAAACTGAAAATTGTCATAATTTACTCACCCTCATGTTGTTTCAAACCTGTATGAGTTTCTGTTTTGCTGAACAAAGAAGATGTTGATATCCTCCGATGTTGTCATCTGTTTGAATAGTGACATTCTGTAAAATATCTTCTTTTGTTTGAGGGTGAGTAAGTGATAATTTTTTTTTTCCTTATTTTTGGGCGAACTATCCCTTGAACTTGAACGTTTTGAGACAAATAATTCTCATTTGAAAATTGAGCCAAAGCGATTGAGGAAAAACTGTATATGATAAAGGCACTGTAAAAAGATTGCGAAACATAGTGACTGAAATTGAACATACAACCATTAGGCTGTCTAATTTGAAAATGATTCAAATTCCATATAAATCATAAAAGTGATCTGTTTGATTTACTGTATGTCTTGTTCACAGAATTCCTGACTCAACCATGGGGCATCGGAATGAATGGAATAACACGAATAACTGCACCATCAGTGAATTCAAGAACACCGTCTACCCAATTGTCTATCTGTTCATCTTTTCCCTTGGGTTTGTTGGCAACCTCATGTCCCTGTTCTTCTTCATTTCCTCTGCATTGAGAAGAAAGGCATCTTTTTCTCCAGTCAACATCCTCATGCTCAATCTCCTTATATCTGATCTGATGATGGTGTGCTCTTTGCCCTTCCGAGCCGCTTACTATCTCATGGATTCCAACTGGGTCTTCGGAGACATCACCTGTCGGATCATGTCCTACGTCTTCTATATCAACATGTATGGCAGTGTCTACTTCCTCGCGGTTCTGAGCATGGTCCGCTTTGTGGCCATCGTGAAGCCGTTTGCATACGTGCGCTGGCAAAATTCTCAGAGAGCCTGGGCGATAAGCATCGTCATCTGGCTGATTGTATCCCTGATGTCCATCCCACTTCTGGAATCTGGAACTTGGGAAGAGTCTGGACAGATCAAATGCCTGGAACTGAACCCGTCCCATTTGAAAACCATTACCGTGTTGAATCATGTTGTCTTCTTTTTAGGCTTCATTATGCCCTTCGCGGTCATCTCGGTCTGTTACATTTTTGCGGCCTTCTATTTGCTTAAACACAAGAAGACCAGGCAGAATCAAAGATCTCAGTTGAATCACAAGAAGTCCTGTTCTCTCCTGATCATAGTTCTGCTGATTTTCCTTGCATGCTTTATGCCGTATCACGTCGTCCGGACTCTGTTTTTGGAGGCGGAGATGAACATAAAAAAAAAAGGTTTCATAGAGTCCTGCCATTATATTCAAAGCCTGAGAAAGGCTGCGGTCATCACACACTGTCTGGCTTCCGGAAACAGTTGCCTGGATCCGCTGCTTTTCTTTTTCGTAGGGGAAAACTTTATTAGCTTTTTGCGACAGAAGACAGAGTTAGGATAATTGAACAGAATGTGAAAGTGTCATAGAAGATAAACAGTGATACAGAGTGACGATTCAGATGGATATAGAGTGCTTGGAACCTGTCGGGACTTGAGAGGTAAATTCCTGGAAAAAAACGATATCTGTGTTGGATCTGTGGTCCGTCCCATGCTGGGAGAACTTGATTAACCTCCATGTTTCCATGAACTGAACTAATGTGAATATTGCATAAAACATTACAATAGCTAATAAAGCAGTGTTTGTGTTCAAAAGAATAAAATAGGTAATTTACCAAATCCTTCTGAGGACAGACTTTAGCTCTGGAATTTCAGAATGACTAAAACAACATATTAGATGCACAGTTGCCAACTCTCGCGAGACAAATAAGCAACCGCAGCTTCAAAAACAAGCCCAAAACAAGCCCAATGTTATTATATTAATTATTATAATCATATTATTTATTATCAGTTATTATCAATAAATGAGCCTGCAACATATTAAACTGAAACCACTCAGAGTTTGTAAAGCAAAAACACGTTATTTTACAAAAATCATCAAATTACAACAAAGCAAGAGGGTATGCACTATATCATCCGATCAGCTGTGAACAGAATAGGTTTGGAGATGGAAAAGAAAGAGTGACGTGAAGGCCAAATATGGTAACCCATAGTCGGAATTTGTCACCTGCATTTAACCCATCCAAGTTAGTGTTATGTTAGCTATGCTGAAAATGTATCGTTTAATAAGTTATTTGATTTAAATGATGTATATCATGACGCTAACTAATTAGCATCGTATGCTTAGTGTGTACCAGAGTGGGAGAAGCTGTCGCCCTGTTGCTCCACTGATTATTTCCCCTAATTACAGGTATGTTAATCAATCAGTTCTGTTTCAAAAAGAAAAGAGATGTAGTTGACTGATAATGAATGTATATCGTACAGAGAGTGTGTTATGGGAGAAAGAATCGGATTTAATTGTTTATGCTGTCTGTGACGCACGTGGTGTGGCCTGCACATACGGTGCTGAATATATCCCATGTTTTGATACATAATGTGTGAAACATGCGTTTATACATACAAATGGTATTATAATTGTTTACTTGTTTTATTATAGGATGTTATATCGTACACTGTAAAAAATGACCGTGATTTTAACAGGAAAAGACTGTAAAAATGCTGCGGTGAAAAACTGTCAATTGGTTTACAGAAAGTTTCCGTACTATATATGGTGAATAACTGTAATAGATCTAACGGTACATTTAATGTAATTTTACGGTAAAATACCATTAAATTCACAGTTTTTGGAAGTGAAAAATAACAATTAAAGCTGCAGTAGGGAGTTTTTAGAAAACGTTGACTTAGCCTGAAAATTTGAACAAGCACAACTCACAGGTCACTCCCCCTTGCTCTATGCTGCGCTACAGCCCTCCCTCCACAGCTCCTCCCCCATCACAACGGAGCCTGCCGTGAACGCGCAGGCTAGTAAGCAAGCAGGACCGATGACGGCGGATTTAAACAGTTATAGCACATTCACTGATATGGACAAAACATCAACAATATGTTATACATTGACTATGGCCTTTCCATACTTTGACTACAAACTTGGTCCTCAAAACATTACGTATTTTGCAATACATGTAATGTAACTATATGACGTATATGCACTATTTCTATAAGTAATAAATAGCTAGTAAGATAATATAACGGTAACTAATGTTACAGTACCAAATAACTGGCTTCTCCGGTTATCTCTGTATGTATATTTTAGCCAAGAATAAAACAAAATTTGTTATTAAACCACTCTGCCTCTTTTCGTTTTATTTAAAGAGCCTCAGGCAACGAGTGATTAATTATCTGCAATGTCTGCTTATATTTATAACAAAACGAAATATTAAACAACCCTGCCTCTTTTCGTTTACATTTCAAACATATTAAATGTAGGCTAATACTATTTGTCAGTTTTAATGTTCAATAATAGCCATTATAAAAAGGTATAAAAATATACAATAAGAAATAAAGCAAACAATTCAGTCAAGCGTACAAAATCAGCGCTTTAGTATGATACAAAAGTTAAATAGCCATATATAAATTTATGAAACGTCACGTTGCCCTCAGCCAAAACGGAGCCAGCGGCAAACGTCAGAAGGATTAGCCGAGGTAAGGCTGCTCTCGGCTGGGAACATGAGCGCTGAGAGTCCGGTGATCGCCTGGATCTCAAAATTTTCAGAAAGGCGCTATCTTTATCAATTAACTATTGATGTCCAAATGAAGCAACGAATCAGTATTGAACCACTTCATCAATTGTTTTGAAAATGGGTTCATTCATTCAAAGCTTCGTTTCAGTGACATCTAGTGGCGAAATTGTAGATAGCAATATAATGTCTGTATAAGTATAACTAGGGTTTGTGTGAATGATGTAAATAAACCAGCCACGAAATAAATAAGCCAGGTGCAGTAGGATAACCAAGGTATAATAAAGCAATTTAACTTATAAAAATAAAAATGTTCCCACATTGGAGAACAGGTTCTCTTCCTAGCTGGCTCCATGAAGATGATGAAACAATGCAGTGAAAATAACAACTATGCAAACAACAAACCCACATCTTGTGCATCATTTTGGGTGTCTATATAGTCCTATTACGCACCTAAAAAGCTGCTGAAGCGTGCGCGCAGCAAAGTCTCGCGTCATGAAGCCTCTCGCGATGCGAAGCAGTATCGACTGGTCTGAACCACTCACGTGATTCACTTAGAGAACTGAAGCAGTTACTGCTTCGGACGTCATCGGTCACGTGTGTTTTTCCGCACCAAAGCAAGCTCCGAAGCAGTAGTTCAAGAAAAATGCTGCTCCGAGTTCGAAGCTTGTGTCGGAGCATCGGTGTCAGACGGTCATCACTACAATTAACCACAAATTTGAGCTTTAAACCAGCACATTCTTGCCTGAAAAAATCTTAAAACTGCATATCATGACTTAATAGAGCCCGATCACACGAAAATGCGTATCAATAGTACGAGTTTGTAATCTCGTAGAATATACGCCAAAATGAGTTTTTCGCATGCATATGATACGCACTTCATGGGGTATTATACGTACGAAACTGGATTGTTTGTCCGCCATAAGCAAAGCTGCTGCACACCGGTAATCTTGAATTTGAAGGCCTGTACACGCTGTGCACTGTGGCTGTGCATGATAGGAGTGTGATGATGTCTATGGTGTGATCAGCGTGCACACGAGCTTGATTGACACTGCTAAGACACTCCTCCTGACTCTGATTGGTTGGTTCTTACCGGGAGCGGTGTATTTCTGCAAATGGCAATAGGACCACTGGGAGGAGCCAGAGGAGCTTGATTTTTTCACAGATTATCTGTCTCATATTCTACTGTCAGGACATAATGACAGGTTTAACAAATATGTAAAAAATAAAGTTTTACAAAAGTTACCTACTGCAGCTTTAATTGTAAAATTTACAGTGAAAAACCGTAAATTGACATTCCCACAATTCCCTGCGTGACACTTCACATTTGATATATTTTTGTTGAAATAACTGTTTCTTCTTAGTTTTTCTCTTTTTTTTTCTAATCAGGTATGTACATTAGGGTTTTATGTTACATCTAATGTTGTTAAATTAATGTTTATTGCATTTTTAAAATTTCATGCATGTTACCATGATGGTGTTTAGGGTGTGTGTGTGAATGACACTGTGTGCAACTTCTATATGTTAGTGTTGTCCTTCTCAGCTTGTGAAAAATCTGCTTGTGATGAACTTTGATTCATCATGTGACTCTTGTCACCACTGTGTTTGGTGACTGTCAGTGTATTATAAAGGTACAAAACAGATATTAGTACTTCATTAGGTTGGTAAATTAACATTATATCAGTTAATGAAATATGTTATTTTACCGTAAATTTAACAGATTTTTTTTTACGTTGCTACTGTATTTTTTACGGTAAAGTTCTGGCAACCACAGCTGCCCGTTTTTTACCGTAAATTTTACTGGGGGTTTTTTACAGTGTATAAATATTTGAATTAATACATGTTAATAATGTAATATAGATATTGTATTTTATATAATATTGTAATATACTAATTATTTTATATTATACACTACTGTAATATATTTATTGTAATAGATTAAGAATATTGATCTGATGTATAAGAAAAACAAGATATTTATATATTATAAGCAGTATAATTTATCTACATTTATATCATTCTTTTCCATTATTGTATAATATCAGTCTACTTGTGTATGGCCGATGATGCATGTGCTTTTCGCTTCTCCCCACAAAATATTGTACCAGAGTGGGAGAAGCTGTCGCCCCATTGCTCCACTGATTATTTCCCCTAATTACAGTGCTGAATCTCATCGAGTGGTCCTGTGAGAGTGACCGGTCCAGACACGCTACACTGATGTTTGTAAAAATGTGTGTGCCATGTGTGGATGTAGTTTTAAAGGATTAGTTCACTTTCAAATTAAAATTTCCTGATAATTTACTCACCCCCATGTCATCCAAGATGTCCATGTTCTTCTCTCTTCATTCAAAAAGAAATTAAGATTTTTGATGGAAACATTCTAGGATTCTCCTTAAAGTGGACTTCAATGGCCTCCAGATGGTTAAAGGTCAAAATTACAGTTTCAGTGCAGCTTCAAAGGGCTTTAAACGATACCAGACGAGGAATAAGGGTCTTTTCTAGAGAAACCATCGCTCATTTTCTAATATATATATATATATATATATATATATATATATATATATATATATATATATATATATATATATATATATATATACACTCAAAAAAATGATTCTAGCTGCTTGTTCAGTTTATTTAAATAAAATAAGCTGAACCAACACAAATCTTTAGTTTTTTACTTAATTGGCATTCGCACTCAATTGTATTATGTTAAATGAAATTAAATTTGCAAAATGTTAGGTCAACCTAAACCATTTGTGTTGGGACTACATGAATCATTTATGTTGCATTGATTGAACCTGGGCAGTGGATTTCTAGTTCCCAGCATGCTTTGCATAGGGAAAGATTGGGACAGTAAATGTTGAACTTAAGTGCTGTTTAATGTGTTTTTTAGTAAAGGGAAATACCTTTTAAAGTTTGAAGTTCAGTTATATTTGACATTTAAAAGAGTTTATGTTATGTCGATTTTTTGAGGTTACCATTATGCTGAAGTGTAGACCTTGTGGTTAGTCTCTAGGTGGCTATGTAAAACAAATTTATATTGTTTTCAACGAGCATTAACTGTGCTCAAGCCAGTAATGAGAAGTTCTTTATCTGATCATTACTTGCATGCTATAAATGTTACTTAGCATATGAATAAGTGTTATTTTAGTTTAATTTTTATAGAAATATAAATAAATTACTTGGAGGGCCAGCACAAATTTTACACAGTCTACATATGGTCATCAGCTTTTCCCCTCTCAATGGTAATGAAACATGTATGTCTGTGTACAACAGCTACTCAAAACCTAAGCACAAGCGCACATCTTCACCATGATGGTAACAAAAAAAAAAAAAAAAAAAGCACTGGTTGGATCAACAAGAATGAATTATGTTCAGGAAACATACACAGAATACGTCAAATGAAACTGGTGTGATCTCATTCAATTAGGATGAATTTCACTCATTAGTACAATTAACCTAGCTTAAGTTCAAATAAATCAGTTCAACTGTGTGGAAATAGGTGTCATTGAATTAAGTTAGACCAACAAGTTATTTTTTTGAGTGTATAATTTCCAGCAGTGAAATAGTAATACACTTAGCAGTAAACACTGCTAAGTGTATTACTGCCCTCCTCAGGTCAAAGTTTGAACTAATTGTTATATACTTGCACTAGCAGATTGTATATGACAATTTAGTTCAAACTTTGACCTGTGGAGGGCAGTAATACACTTA
Organism: Chanodichthys erythropterus; assembly: GCF_024489055.1. Lineage (NCBI taxonomy): Eukaryota > Metazoa > Chordata > Actinopteri > Cypriniformes > Xenocyprididae > Chanodichthys > Chanodichthys erythropterus. The sequence goes on from NC_090237.1 coordinate 32,500,208, forward strand.
GCAGTGTCTACACTGCCGGAATTCTAATAGAGAAGAAGAAGAGAGCTAGTTCAAGATGAGCATTTATGGTTAAAACGTATAACATTTTTATTTATTTTTTTTAGAAAATGAGCGATGGTTTCTCTAGAAAAGACCCTTATTCCTAATCTGGGATCAAGTAAAGCTCTTTGAAGCTGCACTGAAACTAATTTTGACCTTCAACCGTTTGAGCTCCATTGAAGTCCACTATAAGGAGAAAAATCCTGGAATGTTTTCATCAAAAACCTTAATTTCTTTTCCTCTGAAGAAAGAAAGACATGAACATCTTGGATGACATGGGGTTGAATAATTTGTCAGGAAATTTTAATTTGAAAGTGAATTAATCCTTTAATGCTCCAGTGAAGTCCTGACAGAATTCCGCCTAAAAAGGAAAAGTTTTATCTAATTGTGATTGCAGTGGTTGTTTATTATTATTTTTAGTGGCAAGTGACCATGCAAAGGAAATAGACTTCAGGAGAATTCAACAGCGTTCATTTGTCCTAGATGAGAAGAAACCTTCTGGAATTTACGACTCACCCATGACCCAATGTGTGTCAAAGATAATGTATTTAAATGAGCTAATTTTGCTTAATGAATAGAATACCATGTTCAGATGGTAAAAAACTATCTGTACTGTTAAAACTCTAACGAGGCTGGTGGTCTGAGGGCCTGGCATAAACAAATTTTGAAGGAGTGGTGCCACCCTGAAAAAAAACAAAAAACATTAGTAGATATTCAACAAAACTTGTTGAAAATGTTTTAATTTTGGTGTTATTGATACTAAATGTGTCCCATTAAATCATTCTCAAACAAATGTTACGTAGTAAACATTAATTCTGTAAGAATAATTCTGTAAGAATAATTCTGTAAAAATACAGTAAAAAAGTAAACATATTTACAGAACAACTTGTATGTTTTACACCTGTAAATTACATAAATACATAAATAAACCAGTAAATCCAACAGTCATTTTCTGCTGAATTAGCAAGGCCACACTGCCAATCTGTTTTGTACCTTTGCCATATACTGGCAAACACCATAATAAAACAGATAGTAAGGAAAAAGCTATATGAATCAAAGCTCATAACAGGCGACTTTTCCATGAGCTGGGTTGAATAGTAATATATGGAAGGTGCACTGTGTCATAAACACAAACACTAAACACCATCATGATAACACACATGACACTAAAATAATGCTATAAACATTAATTTAACAACTTATGATGTAACATTAAACTCTAATACATACACTGTTAAAAAGAATAGTTGGTTTAACTTAAAAAAGTAAGTTACCTGGTTGCCTCAGAAATTTGAATACATTGAAATTAAAATTTTGAGTTAATACAATGAAGGGGATTGGTTTAATCAACAAAAACTCAAAGTATTGTTATTTGAACCACACTTTAATGCTTTAATGCTTTACTCACCCACAAGCCAGGTGTATATGACTTTCTTCTTTCAGACAAACACAATCAGAGTTATATTAATAATCACACTGGTGCTGCAAAGCTTTATAGTGTTTTATAATGCACCTTTTTAAAGCTCAAAAAAAAAAAGTGCATCCATCATAAGTGTACTCTATATGGCTCTGTGGGTTAATAAAGGCCTTCTGAAGCGAAGCGATGTGTTTGTGTAAGAAAAATATTTAACACGTTATAAAGTAAAATTATTAGCCAGACCACCTTCCATATTCACTGACATCGCAACAGTTATGCGTATTTCGTAAGTTGATAACAGAATGTTGTAATAACAAATCATGAAAATATTTTTTTACAGTGTGATAACCAAAAACTAAGAAGATTGAAGAATCTATCTATCAATCTATCTATCAATCTATCAATCTATCTATCTATCTATCTATCTATCTATCTATCTATCTATCTATCTATCTATCTATCTATCTATCTATCTATCTATCTATCTATCTATCTATCTATCTATCTATCTATCTATCTATCTATCTATCATCTGTCTGTCTGTCTGTCTGTATATACCGGATAGGCTTATATGCATATAACGCGTATGATATCTCAAGCAGAAGATCAGGACTGACTGGGTGTGTCTGTAGTCTGTGAAATCGAGTCATTTCTCTGGAGCAGCAGTTGTGTACAGTCATGATTTTTTATGGCTTCATCTCTCCAGTCCATGCATAGGATTTAGCTTATATTTGTGGTAATTGGAACTTTTGGATTTAATTATTTTGGCAACTTCTTCACAGGTACGTGCATTAGATGTTTCAATGGACTATCGATAGTGAAGCATATACTGTAATTTTACCATATGTATTATATAATGATATTGCTGTTAAAAATATCTATATGTAGAAGGTGCTAAAGAATTTATCTCTTCCCAGGCAGACATGGCAAACCAGACCAATTATCTAAAAATGTGTTTCTTATAGGTCTTTGTTCGAATAATATACAGTATATGTTCAAATGCTGTGTTTGGTGTTTTTTAAGGTCGCATTTAAGTGATCAAGACTGAACTAAACAGGCTTTTATCAATAACATCAACAGCTGTTACTGAAAAAAAATCATAATATTCCTTTGTTTGCATACATTTTTCTTTGCATGTCTGTACATATTTATCCAGTTTGCATCATGGTTGAGTTCTTTGGGTTCCTGCACTGAATTATGCTATTCTTACTCAAAAGTGCTTTTACCTTGATCGCTAAATACATTTTACTGCAGATATCAGATGTGCATTTTTCTTATCTATTTAACCTTGGATAATCAATACCAGATATCATGTATCATAAAATGAACATTTATTCAACTAATGAATAGAGGATGGTTTTGACTGTTTAGTGTTTCTGTGATACAAAAATACAAATAAGAAAATGTTCCAATTATTTATTTAGATATGTCCAACAGTGGACACAAATGATGAGCATTTCTGCTACATTGTAAATGATGTTCTGCGTTCAGCAGTAATCTGTGGTGGAAATGACTTGGCGGAAATTACAATTTTTAACATTTTGGAATAAAAAATGGCCAACCCCTTTGTTTTTCTTATGGTAAATCTCATAACCATCATTTTATGTATCCTAAATATTTACATTTAAGCAATATTTTCATTTTGTCATAATTTGACAAATACGTAATACGTTTTACAAGAAAATACTAACATTTCATGTTTAATTCAATGTTTTACTTGCAGATTCTTATAAAGTGTACTAGCAATTTCTGAGGGAAAAATGTTTCTTCACCATTTTATAGCTTCATTGGAAACTATGCACAATATAAAATATCAGTGACATCTTACCTTGATTTTTCATTATTTTCTTCACACATTACAACGCTTCAGTGACTTCATGATAAACAAGTACACAATCTTTGGTAAAACCTTTATTAAGAGCTAAATTGTTTGTGATGGAAATAATGGATAATAGTAAAAAAATAATCTAAATCATCTTCACATGGTAAATAATGAAATGGTGTAGGCCTGTGTTTATTTCAACCGTTGTTTAGATCATCATTTAAATATGAAATTCATACTGTATCATGGATTTTCATGTCAGGTCTGGGACAAGGGTAAAATAATAAATTCTATACACAGAAATAAAAAAAATCTAAAAAAAATCTAAAAAAAACCCATCTGTCATGATCACCGTCTGTTCCTGTCAGTTCCCGGACTACATCTCCCATCATCCTCTCTGCCACTCACCTGCACACACTTCACACTGATCACTAATCACAACACCCAGCTGCAGCCCCGTTTGACCATGCCTGTACGACCACGCTCAACATTTAATAAAGCTTTGCATATGGATCTCACTCTGAGTCCCGCCTTCGTTACACCATCTGCTTTCAAAGTTGGAGTTCTCACAGTTGCTTTGGCTCAACAGTCTCTATCCCTATATGTCTTAAAGGGTTAGTTCACCCAAAAATGGAAATTCTGTCATTAATTACTCACCTTCATGTCGTTTCACAGCCGTAAGATTTTCGTTCATCTTCAGAACACAAATTAAGATATTTTTCATAAAATCTGATGGCTCAGTGAGGCCTGCTTTGCCAGCAAGATAATTAACACTTACAAACACCTAGAAAGCTACTAAAGACATATTTAAAACAGGTCATGTGACTACAGTGGTTCAACCTTAATATTATGAAGCAACAAGAATACTTTTTGTACGCCAAAAAAACAAAATTTATTCAACAATATCTAGTGATGGGCGATTTCAAAACACTGATTCATAAAGTTTTGAAGCTTTATGAATCTTTTATTTCAAATCAGTAGTTTGGAGTATGTATCAAACTGATTTTTTTTCCCCCAAACTAGTTCAGCGGAAATCCCAGCCTGCTACCAATTTCATTGGCTGAGGTTACAGTGAGGGGTAGGTATAGGGATCAGCTTTTGGTGTAGGCAATCGTCACTGTGATTAAAATGACCAATGAAATCTCTGAATCGGCTCCAGTGAGAGATTTCCGCTGAACTGGTTTGAGGGAAAAAATAAATAAATAAATCACGCACCCACCTAAAAACTGGGCAATTTGCTTAAACAATTAAGAAATTAAGGGCCAGTATTATCTCAACAGGGCAAATTATCGTGAGACCACAAACCCATAAAAGTGCCGATGGGAAATGACAAAAAGTTCTGCAGGTGATTTACTTACAATGTGCAAACTAAAGTGGTGTTAAGTGCATGCAAGTATGGTGTCCCATACTCGGAATTTGTGCTCTGTATTTCACCCATCCAAGTGCACACACACAGCAGTGAGAATTGAACACACACACCCAAAGCAGTGGAAAGCTATTTTTGCTGCGGAAACCCGGGGAGCGATTGAGGGTTTGGTGCTTTGCTCAAGGGCACTTCAGGTGTGGGTAATGAGAGTGGAAGAGAGTGTTGTTCATTTACTCCCATCACCTACATTTCCAGCCGGAGTCTCGAACATGTGACCTTCGAGTTACAAGTCTGACTCCAAGGACCAAGGGCCATTAGGCCACAACTGCCTGAAAAAATGTTATTAATGAAAATGAAATTAAAGAACATAGACACAGATGTCATGAGCACTTCAGAATTACAATTTCCTGATAATTTGCTCACCCACAATTTACTTGGAGCTAAACTCTGCAGACTCTGTTCGAAATAATTTACTATACTCTCATTCACTATTCCCTAAATTAATGCGCTAATATAGTTCATTTGAGGAAGTACGGAGCCCCGCATATGACTTCTGACATCTTCTGGCAAGATATGGGAATTATCATTATGTGTCAGACGTTGTAGAGAACGAAACATAAAACGCATTCCCATTCTGACACATAGATGACCCTGTATAATTCACTCTTCCTCTTCTACTTCTGAAACAGTTTCAGGTTCAAACATATATGGCTGGATTAATCCAAAATTTCCACATTTAGCATTTACAACAGTTGAGTTGTCCGAGCTGGTGTGATTGAGTGGAGGCGGAGACCAATTTATATATTCATGGTTCCACTACCAAATAAAGTTCCAGCTATTTTAAGGCACGAAGAGTCATTTTCACAGGAAAAAAAAAAATGTTTAAATATGTCATTTTGATGATCAAAGGTGAGTTTTAAATGGATAGTTCACCCAAAAATGAAAATTGTCATAATTTACTCACCCTCATGTTGTTTCAAACCTGCATGAGTTTCTTTCTTTTGCTGAACAAAGAAGATATTTTGAAGAATGTTGGTAACCAGACAGTTGTTGGAAGCCATTGACTTCCATAGTTTTTTTGGAAGTCAATGGCTTCTGTCATCTGCTTGAATACTGACATTCTTTAAAATATCTTCTTTTGTTTGAGGGTAAGTAAATGGTGACATTTTTTCCTTATTTTTGGGCGAACTATCCCTTGAACTTACTGTTTTGAGACAAATAATTCTCATTTGAAAATTAAGCCAAAGCGATTGAGGAAAAACTGTATATGATAAAGGCACTGTAAAAAGATTGCGAAACATAGTGACTGAAATTGAACATACAACCATTAGGCTGTCTAATTTGAAAATGATTCAAATTCCATATAAATCATAAAAGTGATCTGTTTGATTTACTGTATGATTTAATGTTGTTCACAGAATTCCTGACTCAACCATGGGGCATCAGAATGAATGGAATAACACGAATAACTGCACCATCAGTGAATTCAAGAAA